>NC_086454.1:300539252-300839252 GCF_028390025.1 Pseudophryne corroboree | reverse complement strand
TCAGCGTAATTCGTGAATCCTCCAAAACTGGCAAGCTTCATTTGAAAAATCGCTGGGGAGGAGCACAGTTGTGCTCCAGCTTATAGCCCTTAGAAATTAGGTCTCTTACCCAGGCATCTTGGCAGGAGCTTTCCCAGACTCGGCTGAAGTGACGCAGTCGAGCTCCCACCTCGAGGTCCTTACGGGGTGGGGAGGTACCGTCATGATGAGGCCTTAGTGGAAGCTGAACTGGTGCTTTGTTCCTGAGAACCTGTGGCGGCTGGTTTTCTTGTCCTACCTCTGGTGCCTGTCGCCATGGTGGATGCGCCTCTGGCTCTTGATCTGAACCTGGCAAATCGAAAGGACTGAGTAGGCAGCCCCAGGTGGGAACGCCTAGCCAGCGGGGCCACAGAGGAGAGGAATGTGGATTTTCCAGCAGTAAACTTGGAAATCCACGTAGCCAACTCAACCCCAAAGAGCCAATCCCCTGAAAAGGGAAGAGACTCTACACTGCGCTTGGACTCTGCATCCGCTATCCACTGACGCAGCCACAAAGCTCTGCGCATCAACATTGCCATAGCAGTGGTCCTAGCATTAATATTGCCTATCTCCTTGAGAGAGTCACACAGGACTTTAATGTGTTTTAGGAGAGTCACCCTACTGACAAGGTACATATCCCCCAAGAGGCTCTATTGAATTTGAGTAGCCCACGTATGAATGGCATGCGCCATCCAGCAACCTGCTATGACTGTGCTGCAGCGTCCTCTAGTGGGAGTTTTAACACGTCATGTATAGCAATTATGAGGGGCTCAATGCCATGTGCAGAAGGGGAATCCCCAGTAACAGGATCCAATTCCTTCCCCCTCCTCCTGTATTTCCTCAGATTCTGAGAGTAAAGCAGGTAACCCACGTTTTAGTGGCCCTAATCTATAGAGGGGGCAGCTAGGTATGCAACAGCCTGCTGCATTTGTTGAGTCTTTTGAGTATTAGCAGAGAGCTGAGATGACATATCTGACATCATGGATTTAATGGCACCTAGCCAGGAAAGCCCTTGACCCCCCCAGCCCCCTCACTGAGTTGTGAGGACTGGCTGCATTGTTTACATGATATGGAACCAGATGTAGAGGGAGAAAATCTGGTGTGACATACACTACATAATTGGTGTTTAACCATGTTTACAGTAGACAACACTTATACACACATACACACATACACACAGACAAGTAAGATAATAGTAAGCCTGCCCTTACTGTATGTGAGAGGGAGACACAGAGGAAGGAACAGCACACCCAAGCTAAGCAGCCCCAGTAAGACTGCAAGCTGTTTTATCACGGTGTAACACCAGAGTTTTTGTCCTTTTCAGGACACAGATTGTGTACAATCAGAGGCGTCGGAATGGGGGGGGTGGGGTGGGGGCAAGGGGGCAGCTCGCTCCCCCCAAACATGAGAGAGGCGCCTGCCACCACAGTACATGGCTGAGATAGGCGCCGCACATAACGGGTGCTTCAGCCGTGGACCGCGATTCACTGACTGTCACTGTCTGGCAGTGACAGTCAGTGCTGCTGCTCCTCCCGTATTGCTCTGATCACGCAAATGTAATGGACGGCGGAGCGTCATGACGTCAAGCCGCTCATTACATATGCGCAAGCTTTGCTGGGGCCGGCCACGGATGTCGCAGGGGAGAGACTGTCACTGAAAATGCGGAGGCCGCCCGCTCCTGATTGCCCGCTCGCCTGCCTGGCCAGCCAGCCAGCCAGCCAGTCAACGTTCTGTGGGGGTATGTGTCAGGGACGTGCAGTCAGGGGAGGCAGGGGAGGCAGTGCCTCCCCTGTCATTAATGATTGAAATAATACATAGAAGATACTCGTGACACATATTATGTGTCATAAGTATCTGCTGAAGCCTTTACATTATTGTAATCATTTCTACCTTTTAAATAAAATAATTTTGAATTTGTTTCAGAGGCACCGCTCACGGTGCCTCCAACTTACAATGGGAAAGAGCCGGAAGTGGGGGCGGGGCCGAGCATAGGGCAGCAACAGCCCATTAAAAAAATCCCTATAAGCGGCACATCCTAGAAGTGCCGCTTTGACATGCCCCTGTCACTGAGTTATATGTGATTGGCCAGTGGCAGTGACACCCCCCACCCCCACCCCATCCATCATCTAAGATTTTTTTTATTTTATTATTATAATTATTATTTGCATATGCAGCCCGACCCCCCAAGCCCGTCTCCCCGCAATGCACAGGAACAGGCTGTGGAGTGCAGTCCTCCGAACGGAGGGGAAAGTAGGGCAGCGGCAGTGTCGGATTAAGGAAGGAGGGGGTGCAGGCTTAGGCGTGCGCAGGGGGTGCCTCATGCGGACAGGCACCCCCTAATGTCGGCCGTCCCCCAGTAGCGCAAATACCCAAGAAAAATTATTGAGACGGAGACAGCTACGTCTCCGTCTCCACACTGTGACTGGGTGCACATGGTGCGGCAGCTCCTCTATCATTTGTACAGGAGACAGCTTGCTCTCCATCACTCACCCCCGGCCCTCACTCTCCTCATCCCTCTGGACTCTGGAGCAACGGACATTGTGCGGCGCTAATTTGTGAAGGGGTGCACGATCGCGTGCACTACTTATACAGCAGCCCCCAGATCTGTCACTGAAGATGACCAGCTCCAGGTACTGCTGGTCAGTAAACTTTAGTGTTTAGGGTGTTTTATTCACAGCAGTGTGTGTGTGATAGCCTTGACCCCCTGCTATTATTTATATGTGTGTGTGTGTGTGTGTGTGTGTGTGTGTGTGTGTGTGTGTGTGTGTGTGTGTGTGTGTGTGTGTATACACACACAAAGTCGATCTGCCAGCACTCTACTCCTAATTCATCAGCTTGCTGCGGTGCTCACTACATGGATTTTATATGGGTGATATGTGCCACTCTACGGTCTAATCAATAAATCAATCATGGAGCCAACATAATGTTTCGGGGCTTTAATCGCCCGTTGTATGTGCTGCCTGAAGACGGACGATTAAAGCCCGAAACGTTGCTTTGTTGGCTCCGTGATTGATTTATTGATTAGACCGTAGAGTGCCACAAATCATATATACCAAAGGGTGCGGCACTCCTGGGGTAAATTACTTCACCTTTACAACGGCATACCGTAACATTTCAGTGCCTCTCTTTATTAATACGGTGTTTCCATCAGACATGAAAGTGCTGTATTAATAAAGTGCCACTGAAACGTTACTGTCTGAAGTTGTAAGAGCAAAGTAATTTACTCCAGGAATATTGCACCCTTTGGAGATTGTAATGTGCATGTTGTGGAGGCACCTGGATCTGTAATACAACAACTGCAGGGAGTGCCTGAAACCAATATGGGAACACCCCTCCCCCCACCCGCCTCCCATATGTCACTGTCTGCACCTGGCCACTCCGCCCGTTAGGCAGCATATTCCCTGACAATCGTGCCCTCTCACATGCAGGGTCAGCGCTCAAAGCAGTGCCACTGTTCATAGAAAGGCAGCAACAGCCGATGAATCAGCTTCATAGCACTGCCGACTACCAAGCAGGTCTGCCCCTCAGAAAGAGCAGTGTAAGCCGCGATCTGTCGTCACGACGTCACATCGGGGCCCAGACATAGAGAGAGGACCAGCAGCACCGCCGTCCAAGATTGAGGAGAAGGATGCCACCGCCATGTGGACTCCTTCTTGGGAGGAAGACAATGACAGTGGGTGAAAGTCTTTTGATAAAAGGTTCTCTTAAAAAAAAAACATTTTAGTATTCTCAGTTATATAATTATATTGGTAGCTGTTTGTTCCTTACAGTTTAACATAGCCAACCCTATGTCATATGCAGTAGTGTGCTATTTTAAACTCTAACTGATAACATGCTACCAATATAATCACATAATTGAGAATATTAAAGTGTTTAATTTTGATAGAACCTTTTCTATTGCATTTCTCTATTTAATGCAGGAAGTAGTTACAGGATATACAGTGAAAATGTCTATCCCAGAAGGTAGGTGCTGGCAGGTTTACAACATGCTACTTACAGTATATTAGTCTGATCAAGAGCAACTTTAAACATGCTGCCTACCCAGCATGTTTACAGCTGTAATGCCGATCCAGTTAAAATGCTCTATGTAATGTTAACCTTGTTCACATGCCGACGCCTACATTCTGGGACTGACATAGTCAGAAGTGATCCCACGTACCCATCCCATTCAGCGCTCCTCCTCTTTTTCGTATTCTTATGCTCTCCCACTTGCACTATTTGTAAAATAGGTGGTATCTCCTGCCCCCCCCCATCTAAGGGGTCCCCGGTCGGAGCTGCAGTGCAGGGATGATTCCAGGATCCACCGTCAGCCACGCCTCTTGTGAGGCCACACCCTCACAGCAAGACCACAACCAGTTTTCTGGGAGCACGTGTGCCTTCAGGGCATGCAGGGTCAGTGGCGGTAGTGGGCTTCAGCTCGGAGGCGGTAGTGGGCATCGGCGGACATTATGGCTGCAGTGCCTCACCAGTCACTGACCTCACCGCACGCCACTGGTATGTGTTCCTGGCACTGTGGGGACATATGTATATCTGGCACTGGGGACATATGTATAATTGTCTCTGGGGGCATATATGTATATCTTGCACTGGGGACCTATGTATAACTGGCTCATGGGGCATATATGTATTTGGCACTGGGAACATGTGTACAACTGGCTCTAGGAGTGTATGTGTGTGTATATATATATATATATATATATATATATATTTCTCTGACGTCCTAGTGGATGCTGGGAACTCCGTAAGGACCATGGGGAATAGCGGGCTCCGAAGGAGGCTGGGCACTCTAGAAAGATCTTAGACTACCTGGTGTGCACTGGCTCCTCCCACCATGACCCTCCTCCAAGCCTCAGTTAGATTTCGTGCCCGGCCGAGGTTGGATGCACACTAGGGGCTCTCCTGAGCTCTTAGAAAGTAATAGTCTTAGATTTTTTTATTTTCAGTGAGACCTGCTGGCAACAGGCTCACTGCAGCGAGGGACTAAGGGGAGAAGAAGCGAACTCGCCTGCTTGCAGCCGGATTGGGCTTCTTAGGCTACTGGACACCATTAGCTCCAGAGGGATCGACCGCAGGCCCAGCCTTGATGTTCGGTCCCGGAGCCGCGCCGCCGTCCCCCTTACAGAGCCAGAAGCAAGAAGATGGTCCGGAAAATCGGCGGCATGAAGACTCTGTCTTCACCAAGGTAGCGCACAGCACTGCAGCTGTGCGCCATTGCTCCTCTCACACACTTCACACTCCGGTCACTGAGGGTGCAGGGCGCTGGGGGGGGCGCCCTGAGGCAGCAATAAAAACACCTTGGCTGGCTAAAATACCTCAATATATAGCCCCAGGGGCTATATATGAGGTAAATACCCCTGCCAGAATTCCATAAAAAACGGGAGAATAGGCCGCGAAAAAGGGGCGGAGCCTATCTCCTCAGCACACTGGCGCCATTTTCCCTCACAGCTCCGCTGGAAGGAAGCTCCCTAGCTCTCCCCTGCAGTCTACAAAGGGTTAATAAAGAGAGGGGGGGCACTAAATTTAGGCGCAGTATACATTATATATAAAAACAGCAGCTATAGGGGACATAACTCAGTTAGTCCCTGCATTATATAGCGCTCTGGTGTGTGCTGGCATACTCTCACTCTGTCCCCCCAAAGGGCTTTTGTGGGTCCTGTCCTCGTTTAGAGCATTCCCTGTGTGTCTGCGGTGTGTCGGTACGGCTGTGTCGACATGTTGAATGAGGAGGCTTATATGGTGACGGAACAGAGGCCGATATATGTGATGTCGCCCCCTGTGGGGCCGACACCAGAGTGGATGGATAGGTGAAAGGTATTAACCGACAGTGTCAACTCCTTACATAAAAGGGTGGATGACGTAACAGCTGTGGGACAGCCGGCTTCGCAGCCCGCGCCTGCCCAGGCGTCTCAAAGGCCATCAGGGGCTCAAAAACGCCCGCTCTCTCAGATGGCAGACACAGATGTCGACACGGAGTCTGACTCCAGTGTCGACAAGGTGGAGACATATACACAATCCAATAGGAACATCCGTGACTTGATCCCGGCAATAAAAAATGTGTTATACATTTCTGACTTTAACCCAAGCACCTCTAAAAATGGGTTTTAGGTTTGGGGAGAAAAAACAGGCAGTGTTTTGTTCCCCCATCAGATGAATAAATGAAGCGTGTGAAAAGCGTGGGTTCCCCCGTTAAGAAACTGGTAATTTATAAAAAGTTACTGATGGCGTACCCTTTCCCGCCAGGAGGATAAGTTACGCTGGGAGATATCCCCTAGGGTGGATAAGGCGCTCACACGTTTGTCAAAAAAGGTGGCACTGCCGTCTTAGGATACGGCCACTTTAATAGGTACCTGTTGATAAAAAACAGGAGGCTATCCTGAAGTCTGTATTTACACACTCAGGTACTAGACTGAGACCTGCAGATAGTGCTGCTGCAGCGTGGTCGGTGACCCTGTCAAACAGGGATACTAGTTGGCAAACATAAAAACATATTAAAGACGTCGTCTTATATATGGGGGATGCACAGAGGGATATTTTGCCGGCTGGCATCCAAAATAAATGTAATGTCCATTCTGTCAGGAGGGTATTAGAGACCGGTCACTGGACAGGTGATGCTGACTTAAAAAGCGCAGAGAGCCTTATAAGGGTGAGGAATTATTTGGGGATGGTCTCTGGGACCTCGTATCCACAGCAACTGCTGGGAAGAAATAATTTTACCTCAGGTTTCCTCACAGACAAAGGTACAGTCCTTTCGGCTTCAGAAAAGCAAGCGGGTCAAATGGCGCTTCCTTTCTGTACAGAGACAAGGGTAGAGGGAAAAAGCTGCACCAGTCAGCCTGTTCCCAGAATCAAGATTCTTCCCCCGCCTCCTGTGAGTCCACACCATGACGCGGGTGCTCCACAGGTGTAGCCAGGTACGGTGGGGGGCCGTCTCAAAAATTTCAGCAATAAGTGGGCTCGCTCACAGGTGGATCCTTGTTTCTTTCAAGTAGTATTTCAGGGGTACAAGCTGGAATTCGAGATGTCTCCCCCCAGCCGTTTCCTAAAATATGCCTTGCTGACAACTCCCTCAGGCAGGGAGGCTGTGCTAGAGGCAATTAATAAGCGGTATTCCCAGCAGGTAATACTCAAGGTGCCCCTACTTCAACAAGGACGGGGTTACTATTCCACACGGGTTGGGTTACCGAAACCGCATGGTTCGGTGTGACCCATTTTATATTTAAAATCCTTGAACACATACATAAAAAAATTCAAGTTCAAGATGGAATCGCTCAGGGCGGTTATTGCAAGCCTGGACGAGGGGGATTACATGGTATCCCGGGACATCAAGGATGCTTACCTGCATGTCCCCATTTACCATCCTCGCCAGGAGTACCTCAGATTTGTGGTACAGGATTACCATTACCAAGTCCAGACACTGCCGTTTGGACTGTACATGGCACCGAGGGTGTTTTATCAAGGTAATGGCAGAAATGATGATACTCCTTCGAAAAAAGGGAGTTGTAATTATCCCGTACTTGGACAATCTCGTTATAAGGGCGAGGTCCAAGGAGCAGTTGGTAGTCGGGGTAATACTATTTTGGAAAGTGCTACAACAGCATGGTTGGATTCTAAACAGTCCAAAGTCACAGCTGGTTCCTATGACACGTCTACTGTTCCTGGGGATGGTTCTGGACATAAACCAGAAATAGTGTTTCTCCCGGAGGAGAAAGCCAAGGAGTTGTCATCTCTAGTCAGAGACCTCCTGAAGCCAAAATAAGTAGCGGTGCATCATTGCACGCGAGTCCTGGGAAAAATGGTAGCTTCCTACGAAGCAATCCCATTAGGCAGGTTCCATACAAGAACTTTTCAGAGGGACCTGTTGGACACGTGGTCCGGATCGCATCTTCCGATGCATAGGCTGATAACCCTGTCTCCAAGGACCAGGGTATCTCTACTGTGGTGGCTGCAGAGTGCCCATCTTCAAGAGGGCCGCAGGTTCGGCATACAGGACTAGGTCCTAGTGACCATGGATTCCAGCCTTTGAGGCTGGGGGGCAGTCACACAGGGAAGAAACTTCCAGGGACTTTGGTCAAGTCAGGTTATTTCCCTACACATAAATATTCTGGACCTGAGGGCCATTTACAATGCCCTGAGGCCGGCAAGGCCTCTGCTTCAAAACCAGCCGGTACTGATCCAATCAGACAACATCACGGCAGTCGCCCATGTAAACCAACAGGGCGGCACAAGAAGCAGGATGGCGATGGCAGAAGCCACAAGGATTCTCCGATAGGCGGAAAATCATGTGTTAGCACTGTCAGCAGTGTTCATTCCCGGAGTGGACAACTGGGAAGCAGATCTTCTCAACAGACACGACCTCCACCCGGGAGAATGGGGACTTCCTCCAGAAGTCTTCCAATAGGATTGTACACCATTGGGAAAGGCCACAGGTGGACATGATGGCGTCCCGCCTCAACAAAAAGCTATAAAAGATATTGCACCAGGTCAAGGGACCCTCAGGCGATAGCTATGGACGCTCTGGTAACACCGTGGGTGTACCAGTCGGTTTATGTGTTCTCCCCTCTGCCTCTCATACCAAAGGTACTGAGAATAATAAGAAGGCGAGGAGTAAGAACGATACTCGTGGATGGCCAAGAAGAGCTTGGTACCCAGAACTTCAAGAATTTATATCAGAGGACCCATGGCCTCTGCCACTCAGACAGGACCTGCAGCAGCAGGGGCCCTGTCTGTTCCAAGACTTACCGCGGCTGCGTTTGACGGCATGGCGGTTGAACGCCGGATCCTGAAGGAAAAGGGCATTCCGGAGGAAGTCATTCCTACGCTTACTAAAGCCAGGAAAGAGGTTACAGCAACTCATTATCACCGCATATGGCGAAAATATGTTGCATGGTGTGAGGCCGAAAGGGCCCCAACAGAGGAATTTCAACTAGGTCGATTTCTGCATTTCCTGCAAGCAGGAGTGACTATGGGCCTTAAATTGGGTTCCATTAAGGTACAGATCTCGGCTCTGTCGATTTTCTTTCAAAAAGAACTAGCTTCAGTACCTGAAGTTCAGACATTTATAAAAGGAGTGCTGCATAGTCAGCCCCCGTTTGTGCCTCCTGTGGCACCTTGGGATCTCAACGTGGTGTTGAGTTTCTTAAAATCACATTGGTTTGAACCACTAAAAACCGTGGATCTGAAATATCTCACGTGGAAGGTGGTTATGTTATTGGCCTTGGCTTCTGCCAGGCGAGTATCAGAATTGGCGGCTTTGTCTTGTAGAAGCCCTTATTTGATTTTCCATATGGATAGGGCAGAATTGAGGACTCGTCCCCAGTTTCTCCCAAAGGTGGTGTCAGCGTTTCACCTGAACCAGCCTATTGTGGTGCCTGCGGCTACTAGGGACTTGGAGGACTCCAAGTTGCTAGACGTTGTCAGGGCACTGAAAATATATGTTTCCAGAACGGCTAGAGTCAGAAAATCTGACTCGCTGTTTATCCTATATGCACCTAACAAGCTGGGTGCTCCTGCTTCTAAGCAGACTATTGCTCGTTGGATTTGTAGTACAATTCAGCTTGCACATACTGTGGCAGGCCTGCCACAGCCAAAATCTGTCAATGCCCATTCCACAAGGAAGATGGGCTCATCTTGGGCGGCTGCCCGAGGGGTCTCGGCTTTACAACTTTGCAGAGCAGCTACTTGGTCAGGGGCAAACACGTTTGCAAAATTCTACAAATTTGATACCCTGGCTGAGGAGGACCTGGAGTTCTCTCATTCGGTGCTGCAGAGTCATCCGCACTCTCCCGCCCGTTTGGGAGTGTCAAAGTCAGAAAAATATCTCTATGCACACTACCATATTTGCACCTCACACAGGTCCGTGCTGCGCATGCGTACGCTCTCCCGTACGTGCGCATACTCACAGTCGCGGGCACCCGCAGGCGCACGGTATGCGTATTTACGGTAGAGTTTATGTGATCGTAGCGTGCGACTCAATCGTTACATATTTTCACTATATAATGTATTTTGTAGATCATGGTCCCTTTGATAGATTCTGAAAGTTTGGTTAATATAGAATGTTCATGAACAGAGAAATCCCTCTTTGTTTGATACGAAGGGTCAGACAGGAGTAATACAGTGGTGTTTAGTACCCATCGGAAGAGTATTTAATTAGCAATATTCCGGTGTTGGTTTGAAGCGGATTAATCGCTCGTGCGAATAGTTATGGACATAAGAAGTTTATGAACATTTACTGTATTTGCACTTACTTATCCATGCGGCGGGAAACCCAGTTTCCCTCCCACCTGAGCTGTTGGAAATAGTCACGGCCCACCTGTATGAATCAACCTATGACCTTTTGTTATAATGCGAGGAGGAATTCCTGTGTCCAATGAACAATGAGATTGTAGGGACCATTGAATTGTATTGTGTGTGGGGCATAAATAGACAAGCCGATCACATCCAGCTCTCACTCTTCAACGGTTATCATTGCTGAAAATCGGGAGCTGGATGTCCAGAGGCGCATGCGATCGTTTCCCCTTGTGCGTAAGTGTTTCTCCGCAACCATATTGTTCTTACTGTTATTGTGGGCCATTTCTTTCTCTCTCTCTCTTCTCCTCTTTCTCTCTTATTTTCCCTTAGAACGTAATTGAATTGTATTGTATTTCCTGTGTAGTTATCTGGTTAGGTAGTCTATGTTATATTGTAGTGTATGACTTGTATTGTGTTAATTCTTTTGCAAGTATATCATTCATAATATATATATATTAGGCGTTGGACCCTAAGCACGGTATCTGTGTATTTCTTATAGTGCTAAGTATTCTCAGAGCGTCGGTGACGCTCAAACAGGTTTTAAGTTAATAAGGTTACACTAGGTTGCATCTACACCCTATCTCTACACTAAGGTTTTACTGCATAATATACTGTTTATGGTTTAGATATAAAGGTTTAACATTGTGAGCGTCAGCGCCGCTGGTGATCTCCTCGTGGTCCCGAGCGTCCGCTACGCTATAGCGAATCATTACGTTAGACGGCAGCCAATAGCGTGCCTGCCTGTGATCTCTTGGCCGTGAGCGAACGTGACGCTTGAGCGTCTCGACCACGGCTAAGCGATTGCTACGCAACGAGCGTACCCTTACGGTACTCCATACGTGAATAGCGTACAGTGTTCTTAGACCTCACAAAGGGTTTTATATAAGATAAATATCTAGCTTTATCAATTGGCGGCTCGCCCGTCCTTCACATATCTGCACTAGGTAATTTCAGCAGACATTATCCAGCAGCAAAGGGCGGGAGGTCATATTCCTCGTAGTGCTGTTTGGATAAGCGTCTGCTTCGCTTAGTAAAGGGTGCTGAAGGAATCCGGGACCGGAGGTAAGAACAAAACGATAGTGTCTTTTTAAAACTGTTTATTTCTGTCTTGCGTACACACGCACGCATATCTGCATTTCTTTTCATTCGTGTATTTTCATATATCACTCTCCTGTTTGCCATTGTATAATTGATAAACGTACTAAGAGAGATTTGCCGCTATTTCATAGTTAAAGAGTAAAGGTAATACAGTTAAGGTATAGAAATACACACAGCTCTACCTAAAGGTAAAAGGAGAGATTGGTGTGGTGTGCGGTAGATGATCGAGGATCATCTACATTGATAAACGTGTTAGTTGTGTTACGGTGGACAAAGACTGGTGTACACGTGTCTCTAACAAAGGGAGAGACTCGCGTGCGCAAAGGCCGACGCACGCAGCGTAAATTACGCAACGGAGCGTCTGGGTACGCCCACGTAACTCAAGTCACACGATAGTGTTGATTTTTTTTAAGTAACGCAACAGGCGATAAATAGCGCAACAGGCGATAAGTAGCGCAAATCTATTTTAAAATTCGAAAGTTAAATTAATAGATCCTTCTCCTAATTTGTAACACATCTGGTCTAAAGAGAAATTTCTGCGCAGAAATAGAAATAGAAACAAAAGTGTACATGTGGTGAGTGAGTGTTTTTACATACAATTTTGAGGTTGAACCAAAAGAAATCATTGAGTTCTCGTGAGGTACATACGTGTAAGTGACATGCACGGTGGCTAGGGAGGCATCCTTGGTTAAACAAAAAAAAAATTGAGCATTAGAGTATAGCAGACCAGGAGGTCATACTGTAACAGACCAGGAGGTCATAGCAGACCAGCAGGTTCAGGTACAGCAGACAAGGAAGTCCGCTATACAGTCCACAGGCACAACACCAAAAAAGGGTTGGTGCAACACCCATATAGGCCATACAAGCTCTTGCTGAAGGAATTCGCAGCCGCAATTTTCGATTCCGCTGGTCGCTCCGTACATAAGATTAGTTGCTTATGTGCTGAACGATTGTACCGCACGTAATTGTGTGCATTAGTAAACCTGACCGGTACTATTTGTGTACGAAGGTCATAAACGCTATTTGTACATTCTAACGTGATTTGTGTAATTTTTTATTTTTTTCAAAAAAGGGAAGTTCGCTGGTCACTCAGGAACTATCCAACAACCGATACTTGCTGGGGAACGCGCCCCAGTAAAATAAAGGTTCACAGGGGCCCTAGGTTGGGTACAACAGCTCTGGATACAGTGATTGTGTTACTGGCCAACGTGGGCGAGAAGTGAGTGGAGTACTCGGTAAACTTCACCGCCAGCCTGCCCCGGGCATCTTGGTTTTTGTAAGGGTTCGCTGAAGAAAAGCAACACCTGCAAGTTATGGGGGCCAGTTGTTCAGGTAGGGGGCGATCAACCTCGGTTCGGGTTGATTTAGTAAACCGACCAATCGGGTCGGCCAGGTATGTAATGTGTGAAAAATACGGTTCACACACAGAGGTTTTATGTGATGAATGGGAAAGAATGACTGTACATGACGGGGAGAAATTCCCAAGAATAGGTAGCTTTAGCCCAGAAGTGTTACTAAATCTAAGGAGAAGGATAGGTCTTATTGAACCAGCAAAGAGACGGATCAAACATTATGATTGTTTAAAGTTATGGCAACAGGAAAGTGAAATGCAAAAAGAGCTAACTGACATATCTAACTTTCATCTTGAGAGGAGAGACATGGCAATGGAGAGGATTATGGTTGCGGAGAAAGGCACAATGTTGAACAATAAAAACGCACTTAGCAACTGTAGTATAGATGATAAGAATAAGTGTAATAAACATAACAATGATAATTGTAATGCTGTTAAATGTACAACTATTAACCCGTGCAAGTTGCACCCCATGTCAAACTTCCCTCAGGAATACGAGCAAGAAAGTGAACTCAACACGATGTCGGCACCTCTTCCAGCAGCCATCACACAAGACATCCAGGTGGACGCGACCAAATCGGTAAAGGCAATAATCAAACCCCCTAACGGAGGGTCAGGTGAGGTCGTGTCCACAGGTACGTACAATGTTTTATATCACGCACAAACAAATGTACCCCATATTGTAAGACCAAAACAAGGTGATGTAATTGAGTTTAGTCCTGTCAGGGTGATCACAGTCCCCAATGGGAAGACTGACGATCAGGGAACCATTCCCGTCCAGGACAGTGCAATGCGCTGTCCCTGGTCCCGGACCGAATTGAGATCAATTATGTCCGAATTTCCTGATCCACGGAAAAATCTAGTCGCATGTCAAAGGTTCATTAAAGAACTAGGAAACTCAACAGAACCCACCAACAAAGATTGGCGGACAGTGCTGAGGGCATGTTTGCCCTCCGGTGTTGACTCTGCGACATTTATTACTGATTGTCAATTAGACACAGAAGTACCTCAAACGGAGGAACACAATCAGGAATGTATTAAGCAGATAAACCAACAGTTGGAAGTATATTTCCCTGCCGTTGTCAAGTGGAATGAAATCTTCTCCATAAGACAAAACGAAAGGGAAAGTATCTCCAATTATTTCAATCGAGCACTGCAAGTAATGGCTAGGAACACTGGGATCACAGACATCAAAACATGCGCACAGCATAGAGAAATAGCGGTTAAGGTATTAATGAATGGTTTAAAGGAGGTATTGAGTACAAGGGTACAGACCACCAACCCAAACTGGAGAAATATCTCGGTGGCCGCATTAAGAGAGGCCGCTATTGATATTGATCGAAATATCACCAGATACAGAGAGTCACAAAGTGATAAATTAATGGCCGCAAGTATACAGGCCCTAACCACAAGACCACTCCAGCATAAGCCCCAAACCCCTGCGAGAAATTTAAATGTGGAAGTCTGTTACAATTGTCATAAAAAAAGGACACTTTGCGAGAGATTGTAGATCAAGAGAAATACAAAAGTCATATCAATCCCCTAGACAACAACATAACCATGATATCCAAGGAAGCAGGGAAGCACAGGGAAAGCGGTTGATGGTGATGAGCATCCGAGCGTTTGAGGAGGCATCAAATCAACCAAGACCTCAGGTCACTGACACTTGGAGGAAGCCCAGGATTTGTTTTCTTTGTAAAAGAGAAGGGCATTATGCCAGCAACTGTAATAGCACACATAAAGTCAGACCCCCTAGACAGAGGAATGAGCAAAATTATGACACACCAAATTATAATCAGGGATCATATAGGAAGAATTTTGGTCCACACTCATGATATGTAGTCAAGAAAGGTGATCACTAGGACGGATGGTAAGCCTGAGGTAATAGTTAATAAAATTGGGAGGTCATTCCCTGAAGACACAGGAATGACCGGGTGAAACGTTGTAAATGTATCTGTGAAATGTTTCTTTTTCTCTCTCCCCATCTCTGACGAATATTGGTAGGATTCAAACATTGCATATATACTTGGTCTTTGCAGAAGTCTACCAAACCCCAGCATGACCTATCCGCATCAATGTATTCTGGCCAGATACAGACAGTGGAATATGGAAGTGCTGGGGGGAGGGACTGCGCAAGGAAACCATTAGACATGTAGATATGACAGCCTGATGATCTGACAATGTTTTAAAATGTTTGAAAACTGTTTGTTTGAAAAATGTTTTTTTTTCCTGTTGTTTATTGATGTGTTATGTTATATATATACATATATGAATTGTTCTCTCTCTCTTTTGTTTTTTTTGCTGTTGTTGTTTTCTCTCTCTTCTCACTCATGCTTTCATGTTTTAAAGATGGTATGTCACACCTCAGTTAGGCAAATGGTAATGCAAGATTTTTTTGCTCCTTACAGAAAGATCGCTGGTTTGGAGGGAATATTGCATCACCGGAATGTTCGTTTGGAAGACTGAGAGACAGCACCTTTTTGAGATGACAGCAGAACAAGAAGAACAACAAGACTAGAGAACTTAATTATCGTAACAAGTTTCTCTCCCCCTCAAACTGTTTTCCTGTACCCCCATTACAAATGTCTTCTTTTCTCCTCCTGTAAGATGGACTTGCCCCAAGAGACTGTGATCTGGATTTTCCTGTTGACCATGATGTTGACCAGAGCAGTCTGTTCCGGCGAGAGTACCAGAGAGGTCGAGAAAGGATCCAGAAAGGTTCCGATGACTGAGACGGAGGTGTAAATTTCCAATAGCAACACAACCACCAAGCAAAAGGCGAGTACCGGAAACGATCTAGCAGCCATGTTATTTGTAAACATTTGTTAGCTGAAAAGAAAACTGTATCTGTAGGCTCTGTGACAATGTAGTTGAGGATGGGTGCATCAAGAAATGCCAATCCAGTTTTAATATCCACATGGACCGGCATCCCTTGAGTGACTATCACTCCTTAGTGGGTAGTGTGCTAAATCAAACAGATTGTTGGGTATGCTCTCAAGTACCTCAAGGTCATAGCAAATCAGGACTAGTACCATTTCCTTTAACGATAGGGAAGGTACTTGAGCTAAGTGGTGGGAGACCGGTGGACAGGAGGTTTAATATCTCCAGCCCTCCTAGTTTGAAGCTCCACCAATACCATGTGGATAGGTCCCTATTATGTTTTAACATCTCCAATCCCCGAAAGCCGGGAAATTGGGAAGTGTCATGGAGTAATCAAACCATGACCTTTTCGCATAGAGCAGATAGAATGCCTACAGATACAGAGCTTATACGCCACATAGCCAGTAGAGGAAAATCTTTCCGATATAGGTATACCTTAGGAAATAGGATTACGAGAGTTGGAGAGGTATCACCAGGATACTGTGCACATATCGTACAAGCTGATACGTGTACTAGACAGATGGGAGAATTAGGGTTAGGAGATTTCACATGGAAGATGTGTAATATGGTTATGTCCTACTCCGTCCCATATGTTCTCCCCGATGATGCATATTTCATATGCGGGAGGAAGGCGTACAAGTGGCTTGCCCCAAACTCTGAAGGATTGTGTTATATTGGAAAAGTACTACCTGAGGTAATGAGTTTAAGGAGTGAGGAAACTGTAATTCCCATGGATCTGATTTATGACCCAAATGTAGAAACAATGATGTGATGAAAATGCGATTTCTACGGTCCGTTTCTTTCACCTGTTTTTCCGTTTCCTCCAAGGTAAAAAGACCCACTTGGACGAGGAATTTGATGAGCCGATATATAGACAACAGATGGATTAAAGAAGAAGTTTTGACAACCTGATACACAGATTTTTGATGAACTATGCCATGGATCCCCAGTTTCCCTAGAAATTTTAAAATTACGCTAGCCCAACACTTTTGTAAATCTATGGACATTGACAGCTTTTGCTCGCACCTTATGGGCAAAAGCACAAAGAAGACTGCAACCAACAGACACCAAACAAGACCTCAATCGACGAATGTACATTTACCTGACATAGAATACCACCGCATTTACCGTAATTATGTCTTTTCTTCATTTCTACAACCCTCAGGTAATGACACACATAGTCGATAGGGAATACAGGCACAGATATCAGCAATCACATATCTCCCCCATTCATGAATCATCAACTAAAATGTGCTCCCCCATTTTGTTACAACCGCAGCCGAAAAGAGCTCGGTAAAGTTTGACAGCCCAGCCACAGACCCGTACCACGGGATAAGAAGGAATTCAAATGTATACTTCGCAATACCTCGAAGCTTGATTTAAAACACGTACGGCACGATGATACATGACCCCCAAACATGGATTCATACACACATGCTTCTACTATCTCACTAGGTCATACCCTCTTCACACCTTCTCCACTCTCCTCCCTTACCCAACCATGGAAATGTATTAACCCCTGACATATATTTTTCTCTTTTTGAAATGTTTTAGAAGGTGGCAGTTATTGTTGACTGCCAAAGGGTGGACTGTCAAAGTCAGAAAAATATCTCTATGCACACTACCATATTTGCACCTCACACAGGTCCGTGCTGCGCATGCGTACGCTCTCCCGTACGTGCGCATACTCACAGTCGCGGGCACCCGCAGGCGCACGGTATGCGTATTTACGGTAGAGTTTATGTGATCGTAGCGTGCGACTCAATCGTTACATATTTTCACTATATAATGTATTTTGTAGATCATGGTCCCTTTGATAGATTCTGAAAGTTTGGTTAATATAGAATGTTCATGAACAGAGAAATCCCTCTTTGTTTGATACGAAGGGTCAGACAGGAGTAATACAGTGGTGTTTAGTACCCATCGGAAGAGTATTTAATTAGCAATATTCCGGTGTTGGTTTGAAGCGGATTAATCGCTCGTGCGAATAGTTATGGACATAAGAAGTTAATGAACAGTTACTGTATTTGCACTTACTTATCCATGCGGCGGGAAACCCAGTTTCCCTCCCACCTGAGCTGTTGGAAATAGTCACAGCCCACCTGTATGAATCAACCTATGACCTTTTGTTATAATGCGAGGAGGAATTCCTGTGTCCAATAAACAATGAGATTGTAGGGACCATTGAATTGTATTGTGTGTGGGGCATAAATAGACAAGCCGATCACATCCAGCTCTCACTCTTCAACGGTTATCATTGCTGAAAATCGGGAGCTGGATGTCCAGAGGCGCATGCGATCGTTTCCCCTTGTGCGTAAGTGTTTCTCCGCAACCATATTGTTCTTACTGTTATTGTGGGCCATTTCTTTCTCTCTCTCTCTTCTCCTCTTTCTCTCTTATTTTCCCTTAGAACGTAATTGAATTGTATTGCATTTCCTGTGTAGTTATCTGGTTAGGTAGTCTATGTTATATTGTAGTGTATGACTTGTATTGTGTTAATTCTTTTGCAAGTATATCATTCATAATATATATATATTAGGCGTTGGACCCTAAGCACGGTATCTGTGTATTTCTTATAGTGCTAAGTATTCTCAGAGCGTCGGTGACGCTCAAACAGGTTTTAAGTTAATAAGGTTACACTAGGTTGCATCTACACCCTATCTCTACACTAAGGTTTTACTGCATAATATACTGTTTATGGTTTAGATATAAAGGTTTAACATTGTGAGCGTCAGCGCCGCTGGTGATCTCCTCGTGGTCCCGAGCGTCCGCTACGCTATAGCGAATCATTACGTTAGACGGCAGCCAATAGCGTGCCTGCCTGTGATCTCTTGGCCGTGAGCGAACGTGACGCTTGAGCGTCTCGACCACGGCTAAGCGATTGCTACACAACGAGCGTACCCTTACGGTACTCCATACGTGAATAGCGTACAGTGTTCTTAGACCTCACAAAGGGTTTTATATAAGATAAATATCTAGCTTTATCAGGAGCTTTGGTATAATCCCCATGGTCCTTACGGAGTTCCCAGCATCCACTAGGACGTCAGAGAAAATAAGAATTTACTCACCGGTAATTCTATTTCTCGTAGTCCGTAGTGGATGCTGGGCGCCCATCCCAAGTGCGGTTTATCTGCAATACTTGTACATAGTTATTGTTAACTAAATCGGGTTATTGTTGAGCCATCTGTTGAGAGGCTCTATTGTTTCATACTGTTAACTGTGTTTCATATCACGAGTTGTACGGTGTGATTGGTGTGGCTGGTATGAGTCTTACCCGGGATTCAAAATCCTTCCTTATTGTGTACGCTCGTCCGGGCACATTACCTAACTGAGGCTTGGAGGAGGGTCATGGTGGGAGGAGCCAGTGCACACCAGGTAGTCTAAGATCTTTCTAGAGTGCCCAGCCTCCTTCGGAGCCCGCTATTCCCCATGGTCCTTACGGAGTTCCCAGCATCCACTACGGACTACGAGAAATAGAATTACCGGTGAGTAAATTCTTATTTTATTCCTAGAGCCAGTTATACACATGTTCCCAGTGCCAGATATACATATATGCCCACCGCACATCACTGATATATGCCCCCAGAGAGGTATATATAAATAATATATATCTATCTACCTCTCTGGGGGCATATATCAGTGATGTGCGGTGGGCATGTATGTATATCTGGCTCTGGGGCATGTATGTATAACTGGCTCTGGGGACATATACTTATGTATATCTGGCTCAGGGGTATATATGTACATCTGGCACTGGGGAAATATGTATATCTGGCACTGGGGGCATATATGTATATCTGGCACTGGGGGCATATATGTATATCTGGCACTGGGGACATATGTATATCTAGCTCTGGGGGCATTTAGGTATGTATATCTGGCACTGGGGGCATTTATGTATGTATATCTTGCACTGGGGGCATATATGTATATCTGGCACTGGGGGCATATATGTATAACTGGCACTGGGGACGCTCTACAGTGTATATAATGGGCTCTGTCAGGCATAATGTGTGTAAGAGGCTCTACCAGACATAATGTATATAAGGGGCTTTGGGGGTAATTCAGACTGGATTGCTGCAGCGACAGTGATCGCAGTCTGAATCCCTTTGTGGAGTGCGCACACACCCTGGTAGCCCAGGGAAATGCTGACAGCATCTCTGGGCTGCGATCACCTCTGCCTTATTGAGAGAAAGAGGTGTTTGCGGGGCGGGAGAGGGCGTGCCAACGGCGTAAGAACACCGTTGGCTGGGTGCGGTCCAGACAACGCAGGTGTGTCCGGTCCGTTGCGGGGGCGGGCTGCGGCGGCTGCATTGGAAGGGAGATACTAGCCAGGTGCAAAATCATCACCGCTATGCGATGCTTTCACACCCGTGCGGGGGGGGGGGGAGGGGTAGAGCCAGACATGCTGGGTGGACTAGCCCTGTGCTGGACGTCCCCCGCATGTCTGAGAAACTGATCATAGATGTGCTAAATTTAGCACATCTATGATCAGTTCTGAATTAGGCCCTCTACCGGGCATATTGTGTGTAAGGGAGCTCTACAGGACATAATGTATATACGGGGTCACTCACTCACTGCTACTCCATAGAGTTTCGTACAGGTACAAGTGACCTGTCTAAGGTGGCCATAAATTAGGGGCGCCAAATTGAGATTTAATCTTGCCCCCCCAACTGAAAAACGTTCTGACGCCCCTGTGTACAATAGCGGCTCTCCCCCTTTGCTACACCCTGTACCAGTTTTCCTGCGTATCTTGAATGTCTGGAGGAGCTGTGTGTGCCTGCTGCTGCAGCTGTAAGCAGAGGAAGGCGCCAAAACGCCAATGGTCCTCTAAAAAAAGCTCCGCCTCTGTAATGGCATCGGAGCTATGTAGATTTTTATACTGGCAATGTCTCCCACAGAGTGTAAAACTAAGTAAAGATACCTGTTTTCACTATGGCTGGCCAGTGTATGCAGGGGGCGGATCACCTTAGGGAGCGTACCGTATGCCGCCCCTGCGTTTGCACCACACCAAGAACCAGGATTCCCGGTTTGTACTCATCACTCCTCACCTTCAGGCATCTGTTAGGGGTGTGTGGTGTGCTGCGATTGCAACAGCTAAGGCGCAGTGCCCCGCTGTACATCAACCTCTCAGGACGGTGGTCCTGCAGCGGGGAAGCAGCTCTGACGCCTGAAGAGGCCGGTAACCATCCCCCCACCTAACTCCCACAGTGCAGGTATGCTGTTGCCCAAACAGCATACCGAAAATAATAAAGTTTTAAAATAAACTGAAGAAAACTCTCTGGAGCTGCAGAGATGTGCATCCTCTCCTGAGGGCACTTTTTTTCTAAACTGCCTGTGGGAGGGGGCATAGAGGGGAGTAGCCAGCACACCCAGTTGAAGAAATTTAAAGTGCACCAGCTCCTTTGGACCCCGTCTATACCCCATCGTACTAAGTGAACACCAGTATCCCTTATGGATGCTAGAAAAATAGGATTTCAATTACCTACCGGTAAAGCCTTTTCTCATAGTCCATAAGGGATACTGGGGTGACTTAGTATGATGGGGTATAGATGGGGTCCAAAGGAGCCAGTGCACTTTAAATTCTTCAAACAGGGTGTGCTGGCTCCTACCCTCTATGCCCTTCCCCACAGCCAAGTCTAGGAAAACTGTGCCCAAAGGAGATGGACAAGACAACGAGTGGTGACACTAACGAACCAGCACACAACAGAACAAACAAACAAACAAACCAACCAACCAACCAACCAACCAACCAGCAACTGCTGAGTCAAACAACTTCAACAAGAACAAACTTGCAGAAAAGTCGAAGCACAGAGGGGGGCACCCAGTGTCACTTATGGACTACGAGAAAAGGATTTACCGGTAGGTAATTAAAATCCTATATTCTCTAACATCCATAAGGGATACTGGGGTCAAATAGTACGATGGGGACATCCCAAAGCTCCCAGAACGGGTAGGAATGTGCCGAGACGTCTGTAGTACCGAATGTTCGAATAGGACATCCTCCTTAGCCAGGGTATCAAACCTGTTGAACTTGACAAACATGTTTGTTCCTGACCAGGTAGCGGCCTTGCATAGCTGCAAAGCCGAGACACTATGGGCAGCCGCCCAGTAGGAACCCACCAACCTAGTAGAGTGGGCCTTGACAGACCATGCAACAGGTAAGGCTGCCGAAGTGTAGGCCTGCTGAATAGTAAGCCAAAGAGCAATTGACTGCTTCGAAGCAGGGCAAACCTTCTTTTGAGCATCATACAGCACAAAGAGGTAATCCCATTTTCAGACAGCAGCCGCCCCCATGATGTAGATCTTCAGGGCTCGCCCCACATCCAAGGACTCAGGAATCAAGGAAGTGGACGCAGAAACTACCTTTGGCAGGAACTGCTGATGGAGTCCTAAGCTCTGCTCTGTCCTCATGAAAGACCAAATAAGGACTCTTTATTAGGATCTCCTGCTCTGTGCTGCCACGTCGCCATGGCAACCGGGAGGCAAGTGTTAGCGAAGTAACCTGAGCGCAGCTGATACTCCGGTCCGGGTTTTTACTGTGTAGTGGTTACAGGCTCTGTGCACGGCAGGGAATCCGGCGCTGGTTTTGTGCTCACAGTCTGTGAGGTCTGAGTGGGGCGTGGACAGCACCTGCTATATAAACCATCCTCTCAGGCTAGGCAAATGCTGCTGAATCTTTGTTTGTTAGTCAGTTCCAGAGAGTTAGCTAGTACTGTGTGACTTTGTATTTACTTGTTGCTTACTGCGAATAGGCCTTGGGATTCGGTACTTCATTCTGCCAATCCGGACCTAGCAGTAAGACTGGAGTCAGTTGTTTGACCTGCTGGGGTTCTTTTGCTATTCTGTGAACCCAGCAGGTTTGCGGCTGTACTCTCAGACCTGCTTGCTTAATCCTCCCTCACTGTGCAGGGCGTCCAGGTGTCAGTTTAGTGGCAGTAAGCTGAACCTGTGCCCTGCAAGTGGGGGTTAGGATTGTGGATACTCTCCTTGTGTCTATATTTCTATCTCTGACCAAGGAGTTTATTCCCACACTCGTTGGTAACCCTTTGGGGTTTTTTCTGTTGCTCTTAGCAACATCATTTCAGGTGCTCCACATGTTAAATCACTACACATCGCTTCATTGTCCGCTCTATTCCATCTGAGCATTCCTGACACTAGGGAGACACCCAATTCCTGAGCCTTTGGGCTTCTCCGTTCACTTTGTGTTTATTAGTTATTCAATCACCTCCTGTGTATGTTATGTTATACTGTCTGTGAGTTCGTTTGCTTTGCTTCCCTCTCTGTTCATACACCGGTATACTCCTGTTAGCACTGGTGTGCGTAACATATTCAGCAGCCCTACTCCTGTTGAAATTTTGTGGGAATATGGAGCATACCCCTCAAAATACTTTGCAACAGGTGGTCGATCAGGTGCAGGTCCTGACTCGACAATTTAATGAGATGTCCATTAAAATGAACACCCCGCAGGCCGCTAGCGGAGCTCCCGCAGCAGCAGCGGCAAGTTCAGGGGTTAAGGAGCCGAAAGTAAATCTCCCGGATCGTTTTTCTGGAGATCGCTCGCAGTTCTTTTGTTTCAAGGAGAGCTGTAAGCTATATTTCAGGCTTAAGCCCCAGTCTTCTGGGTCGGAGATTCAGCGGGTGGGCATGATGATTTCCTTGCTACAAGGAGACCCACAGGTCTGGGCATATGGGTTACAGCCTGACTGTCCGTCGCTTAAAAGTGTTGATGCTTTTTTTACGGCACTGGGCATTTTGTATGATGACCCTGACAAGATGGCTTCAGCCGAGGCTCAGATTACGGTTCTTAAGCAAGGGCGACGGCCAGCTGAGGTTTATAGTACGGAGTTTCGGAGGTTGGCTCATGATACCCAGTGGAATGACCCAGCCCTGAGAAACCAGTACCGAAGGGGCCTTTCTGACCAGATAAAGGACCAACTGGTACAATATCCCTCGCCTGATAGCTTAGATCAGCTCATGCAGTTATCCATCCGGGTGGATAGACGGCTGAGAGAGCGTAGGCTTGAAAGGGAGACCGCAGTTTCCTTTTTTCCCAAGGGAACCTCAGACTCTGAGGAATATTCCGAGGAGCCTATGCAGATTGGGGCTACCCGCCTCTCCTCGCGTGAGAAGACGCGGAGGAGACAGCAGGGTTTGTGTTTGTACTGTGGGAATAAAGGTCATGTTGTAGTATCATGCCCAGAAAAAACGGAAAACTTCAGGGCCTGAGGGTGATGGGAAATATCCTGTCAGGCCAGAAGTCAGAATTTCCTAAAAAGACTTTTCTCATTCCGGTGACTTTGGAGATCCTCGGTCAAACTGTCAAGACTGAGGCCTTTGTTGACAGTGGGGCCGATGGGGTTTTCATGGACCGTCAATTCGCCCTGGAACACTCTGTTCCCTCAGTACCTTTGGCATCAGAGATTGAGATCTGTGGGTTAAACGGGGAACCATTGTCCCAGGGTAAAATTACCTCCTGCACCAGCCAAATTCCTTTGTTTATTGGAGCCACACACTCTGAAAAATTGTCTTTTTATGTGACTGTCTGTTCTTTTGCCCCATTGGTTTTGGGGTTACCCTGGTTAAGGGCCCATAACCCTCAATTTGACTGGGTCTCTGGGGAGATTCTTAGTTGGGGTAGTGATTGTTTCAGGAGTTGCTTGAGCCTTCCAGTCAGGCTCTCGCAGCTAAGTTTGCCAGGATTGCCAGGATGTTATGCAGATTTTGCGGATGTGTTCTCCAAAAAAGTTGCGGAGGTACTACCTCCCCATCGCCCCTATGACTGTGCCATTGATTTGTTGCCGGATGCTAAGCTTCCCAAGAGCAGGTTGTACTCCCTGTCACGTCCTGAGACTCAGGCTATGGCAGAGTACATTCAGGAGAACTTGGCTAAGGGATTTATCAGACCCTCACAGTCCCCAGTTGGGTCGGGGTTCTTTTTCGTGGGTAAAAAGGACGGTTCGTTGCGACCCTGCATCGACTTCAGGGAATTGAACCGTATCACGATTAAAAACTCGTACCCACTGCCTCTCATTTCGGTTTTGTTTGACCAGCTTCGTACTGCCAAAAAAATTTCTAAGATTGACCTACGCGGTGCTTACAATCTAATCCGAATAAGAGAGGGGGATGAATGGAAGACTGCCTTTAATACCCACTCAGGGCATTATGAATATTTGGTGATGCCTTTTGGGCTCTCTAATGCCCCGGCAGTCTTCCAGGAATTCATGAACGATGTGCTCAGGGAATATTTGGATAGATTCTTAGTTGTTTATCTAGATGACATCCTAATCTTCTCTCATTCCCTGGAGGAATATCGGAAGCATTTACGCTGAGTCCTCCAGAAACTCAGAGACCACCAGCTCGGGGCGAAGCTGGAGAAGTGCGAGTTTGAAGTCCAGCAAATCGCATTTCTAGGGTATATTATCTCCTCAGAAGGTTTCCAAATGGAGGGTTCTAAGGTACAGGCAGTCCTGGATTGGGTGCAGCCCAATAGTTTGAAGGCGCTTCAGCGTTTTCTGGGCTTTGCGAATTTTTATAGACGGTTTATCGCTGGATTTTCGTCTATAGTGGCCCCCTTGGTGGCACTCACTAAGAAAGGGGCGGATGTTGCTCACTGGTCTTGTGAGGCCAAAGCGGCCTTTGCCCGTCTCAAAAGGGCATTTGTCTCGGCCAAGGTGCTGCGACACCCAGATCCAGAGCGTCCTTTTGTGGTAGAAGTGGATGCCTCTGAGATAGGTATTGGGGCAGTGCTCTCTCAGATGGGGGTGTCTGATAATCGCCTTCATCCCTGTGCTTACTTTTCCCGTAAATTTTCGTCTGCCGAGATGAATTATGATGTGGGTAACCGGGAATTGTTGGCTATAAAGGATGCACTCGGGGAGTGGAGACACTGGCTTGAGGGGGCTAAATTTGTGGTCTCAATTCTCACCGACCATAAGAATCTGGCATATTTAGAGTCAGCGAAGGCAGGCCAGGCAGGCACGATGGGCTTTGTTTTTGCTCGCTTTAATTTTTTGATAACATATCGCCCTGGGTCAAAAAACATCAAGGCTGATGCGCTCTCGCTGAGTTTTGCTCCAGTTCAAGAGACCACCGAGGAGCCATTGCCCATTGTGTCCCCATCATGTATTAAAGTGGGCATTACCCAGGACCTCTTATCATTAGTCCTTAGAGCACAGGAGCAGGCTCCTCCAGACCTTCCGGTAGGTCTCTTGTTTGTGCCTCCTAGGTTAAGACAGCGATTGTTCCTGGAATTCCATGCCAAGAGGTCGGCAGGGCATCCGGGTATTGCCAGAACTCGGGAGTTGCTGTCTAGGGCGGTGTGGTGGCCCTCGGTGGCTAGGGATGTGGATCAGTGGGTTTGGGCATGTGACGTTTGTGCCCGAAATAAAACTCCTAGAGGGGTTCCTGTCGGCCCATTACATCCACTCTCTATTCCGTCTAAGCCATGGACCCACATTTCCATGGATTTTGTGGTGGACTTGCCCAAATCCTCGGGGATGACAGCCATTTGGGTTGTCGTTGACAGGTTTTCGAAGATGGCGCATTTCGTTCCACTGGTTGGGTTGCCATCGGCCAGACGCCTGTCTGAGTTATTTATGCAGCATGTTGTGCGCCTCCACGGGTTGCCACTTGATGTGGTCTCTGACCGTGGATCCCAGTTTGTGGCCAAATTCTGGAGGGCATTTTGTTCTGATCTCCAGATTTCTGTGAGCTTGTCGTCAGGCTACCATCCACAGTCTAATGGGCAGACTGAGAGGGTGAACCAGTCCTTGGAGCAGTTCCTCAGGTGTTATGTCTCCAAGTGTCATACTGACTGGGTTGCTCATCTGTCCATGGCGGAGTTTGCCTATAATAACGCGGCTCACTCTGCTACAGGGAACTCTCCCTTCCTTTGTGTGTATGGGCATCATCCTAAGGCCAATTCTTTTGACCCCCTGGATTCCACGTCTGGTGGTTCCTCTGTTGTTTCGGTCCTTAGGGGTATTTGGAGGAAAGTGAAGAAAGCCCTTGTGTCTGTGTCATTAGTGACCAAAAGGGTTTTTGATAAGCGGAGAAGACCCTGCAGCTTCAAATTAGGAGACTTCGTCTGGTAGTCCACCAAGAATTTGAAGTTGAGACAGCCATCTCATAAGTTTGGCCCCCGGTTCATCGGCCCTTATAAGATCGACAGGGTTATCAATCCGGTGGCATTTCAGTTAGATCTGCCCCGTTCATTGGGTATCAATAAAACATTTCATTGTTCCCTTTTAAAACTGGCGGTTAGAAATCCTTCTTCCAGTGGAAGACCTTCTCCTCTTCTGATACGGGGTCAGAGGGAGTTTGTGGTTGAAAGGGTTCTTGACTCCAAGATGGTTCGGGGTCGGCTGTCATTTTTGGTGCACTGGAAGGGGTATGGCCCGGAGGAGCGGTCGTGGGTGCGCAGTTGTGATCTTCATGCCCCCAGACTGATACGCTCTTTCTTCTCGCAGTTCCCCGATAAACCCGGTGGTAGGGGTTCTTTGACCCCTCGTCAGAGGGGGGGTACTGTTAGGATCTCCTGCTCTGTGCTGCCACGTCGCCATGGCAACCGAGAGGCAAGTGTTAGCGAAGTAACCTGAGCGCAGCTGATACTCCGGTCCGGGTTTTTACTGTGTAGTGGTTACAGGCTCTGTGCACGGCAGGGAATCCGGCGCTAGTTTTGTGCTCACAGTCTGTGAGGTCTGAGTGGGGCGTGGACAGCACCTGCTATATAAACCATCCTCTCAGGCTAGGCAAATGCTGCTGAATCTTTGTTTGTTAGTCAGTTCCAGAGAGTTAGCTAGTACTGTGTGACTTTGTATTTGCTTACTGCGAATAGGCCTTGGGATTCAGTACTTCATTCTGCCAATCCGGACCTAGCAGTAAGACTGGAGTCAGTTGTTTGACCTGCTGGGGTTCTTTTGCTATTCTGTGAACCCAGCAGGTTTGCGGCTGTACTCTCAGACCTGCTTGCTTAATCCTCCCTCACTGTGCAGGGCGTCCAGGTGTCAGTTTAGTGGCAGTAAGCTGAACCTGTGCCCTGCAAGTGGGGGTTAGGATTGTGGATACTCTCCTTGTGTCTATATTTCTATCTCTGACCAAGGAGTTTATTCCCACACCCGTTGGTAACCCTTTGGGGTTTTTTCTGTTGCTCTTAGCAACATCATTTCAGGTGCTCCACATGTTAAATCACTACACATCGCTTCATTGTCCGCTCTATTCCATCTGAGCATTCCTGACACTAGGGAGACACCCAATTCCTGAGCCTTTGGGCTTCTCCGTTCACTTTGTGTTTATTAGTTATTCCATCACCTCCTGTGTATGTTATGTTATACTGTCTGTGAGTTCGTTTGCTTCGCTTCCCTCTCTGTTCATACACCGGTATACTCCTGTTAGCACTGGTGTGCGTAATACTCTTGCAGGACAAAGCACCAAGTTCCGAAACACGCCTGGCCGAAGCTAAGGCCAAAAGCATAAACGTCTTCCATGTCTTTACATTACTTTATTTACATTATTTATTTATTTATTTATTTACATTACTTGTCCTCCACGGACATCACGGTTCAAACGAAGAGGATTGCAGAAAGGTCAAAACCAGGTTTAGATCCCAAGATACTGTGGGCGGCACAAAAGGAGGCTGGATGCGAAGGACACCCTGCAAGAACGTCTGGACCTCAGGTAATGTAGCCAATTTCTTCTGAAAGAAAAATGGACAAGGCCGAGATCTGCACCTTTATGGCGCCCAATCACAGGCCCATGTCCACAGCAGCCTATAAGAAACGTAAAAAGCGCCCCAAGTTGAAATCCGCAGCAGGATACCTCCGGCCCTCACACCAGGAGACATACCGTTTCCAGATATGATAATAATGCTTCAATGTGACTGCCTTCCTGGCTTGAAGCATGGTAGCAATAACCTTGTCCGGAATATCCTTCTCAGCTAGTATGTTCTGCTCAACCGCCATGCCGCTACACAAAGCCACCGAACGTCGAGGTAGATGAATGGCCCTTGCTGAAGAAGATCCTCCCACTTTGTCAGAGGCCAGGGATCTTCCACAGCCTTTATCAGAACATTGCCCAGATAGGGGACAATGTTCACCCCCTGAAGCCTGAGTTGGAACATCGCTTCTGCCATCACTTTTATGAAAACCCTTGGAGCCATGGATAGGCCGAAGGGTAGTGCCTGGAACTGATAGCGTTCGTCCAGCAGAGCAAAACTGAGGTAGGCCTGATGAGGCGGCCATATCGGAATATGGAGGTACGCGTCCTTTATGTCCAGAGAGATGAAGAACTCCCTCTCCTCCAGGCATCAGATCACTGCTTTCAGAGACTCCATTTTAAACCGGAAATCCTGCAGATATGGGTTTAACGACTTGAGGTTTGAAATGGGCCTCACAGAACCGTCGGGTTTCGGTACCGCAAAAAGGCTTGAATAATATTTCTCGCCACGTTGTTGAAGTGGAACTGGAACAATAACTTGAGTCTGAACCAACTTTTGAATGGCCTCCTGTAATGTAAGGCGCATGTCCTCGGAAGCTGGTAAGCCTGACCTGAAAAACCTGTGAGGCGGAGGACTGTTGAACTCCAGGTTTTTCATCCAGGCATCCTGGCAGGAGCTTCTCCAAATTAGGCTGAAGAATATCAGATGAGCTCCCACCCTGAGATCCCCCAGGAGCGGAGGGACACCGTCATGCTGTGAACTTCAGGGAGACAGAGCTGCCGCCCCGGTCCTGGAGAACTGTGGTGGTAGGTTTACGTGACCTCTGGAGCCTCTTGCCCCATTTGAGGCACCTCTGGCTTTTCCCTTTAACCTTGCGGTCAGAAAGGACTGCAGGGAAGGTCCTGTGTAAGAGCATCTAGCCGGTGGAGCTGCAGACAGGAGGTACGTGTATTTTCCAGCAGTAGACTTGGAAATCAATGTGTCTAACTCACCTCCAAACAGCCAATCTCCTGTGAAAGGTAAAGCCTCTACACTCTTTTTTTGACTCTGTGTCCGCAACCCACTGGCGTAGCCACAAAGCCCTGCATGCAGAAACCACCATGGTAGAAGTATGAGCATTAATAATGCCAATGCTTTTGATTGTTTCACAGAGGAAACCAGCAGATTCCTGGATATGCTGAATCGCCGTGACCATTTCTGCCAGGGACTTGTCACTCATCAAGCCCTCTTGAAGGTTACCCGCCCAGGTGTGAATGACGTGAGTCACCCATCAGCCTTTGGGAGCCTCCTGCTGCAACATACAGTAAATTGATTTCAAAGTGTTTTCTATTTTCCTGTCCGCAGGTTCCTTTAGGGCAGTAGCCCCCGGAACTGGTAGCACCATCTTTTTGACAGGTGTGACACCGAAGCATCCACAGCAGTGGGAGTCTCCCAAATCTTTCGCCCTTCAGCAGCAACAGGAAAGGCGGCAATTAATTTCTTTGTTACCTGGAATTTCTTGTCAGGAGAAAACTATGCTTCCCTGAAAAGATCATCCAGTTCCTTGGAATCAGGAAAGGTGACCAGCACTTTTTTCTGTGCAGAGAAAAAGGATTGCTGTACCTCCGCTTCATTCCCTGTAAATCACCCCCGGAAGCCCCACTGTCTTGTGAAGGCTGACTATATTGCTCACACGAGAGAATCTGCAGTGGAGGGAGAAAACCTGGTGTGACATACATTACACACAGCTTTCGTTACCATGCTGACAGGGAACATTAACACCCACACACACAGAGACACAAGCAAGCCTGCCCAGCCCAGTATGTGTGGAGAGACACAGAGATGGAGGGGCCAGCACCCAGCCTGTAACTAACAATTTAGAAGTTAGAAAGTTAGGCAATATGGTTGTTAATGTGTGAGGAGCCTAAGAAAAGTTCTCACAGCGGGCTGTCCCCATTTACTACACCCCTGTACCAGCGTCTGGCCTTGGAGTATCCCCTGGAGGAGCTGGCTGTCTTGCTGCAGTGCTGAAAATGGCTCCAGGAAGCCACTGGTCCTGCTCGGAGGAATCTCTGCCCCCTTACATGGCGCCGGAGCTACAGTAGTTATTTATACTGGCAAGTCCCCTAATATGTGTAAAACAGGCCCATAACACCTATTTTTACTGCTGCTGACAGTCTGCGCAGGGGTGGGGGGGCTATGGGATCGCCCCGCACCAAGAACCGGGGGACCCTGCTAGCGGTACTCCTGGCAATCCTCACCACTCAATGTACTTCAGGCTCTGTGCGCACAAGAGCGCAATGCCTGTGGTAGACTGACTCCCAGGACCGTTGTCCTGTCAGCGGGCTCCAACTCGGCACCTCCAGGAGGCTGGTATCGATCTCCCCCTAGCGTCCCTCGGTGCAGGTAGGCTGTTGTCAAACAGCCTACCTGAAAGAAAGTCTTAAATGAAACTGAAGAAAAAATCCTCTGGAGCTCCCGAGTGTGCATCCTCTCCTGAGGGCACATTTTTCTAAACTGGGCTGTGTGGGGAGGGCATAGAGTGGAGGAGCCAGCACACCCTGTTTGAAGAATTTAAAGTGCACCGGCTCCTTTGGACCCTATTGTACTAAGTGACCCCAGTATCCCTTATGGATGTTAGACAAATAAACGTGAACGAGAACGTGGTGCAGGTCACCATTATATACCTGGTAGACCAGGCATTCCCAACCACGGTCCTCAAGGCACACTAACAGTGCAGGTTTTAGTGATATTCAGGCTTCAGCACAGGTGACTTAATTAGTAGCTCAGCTATTTTGATTTAACCATCTGTGCTGCAGCCTCGATATTACTAAAACCTGCACTGTTGGTGTGCCTTGAGGACCGTGGTTGAGAATGCCTGTGGTAAACCATAGTGTGACAGGTATAAATGTTTATTTGATAAATATATTGATGCAGATGCAGTATTGGACTTCCTCCATTTCAAACTTATGCTCTCATCCTTCAGTGCTGCCCTTTCTCTTGCTAAGCAGTCATACTTCAAGAACCTCATCTCCTCCCAATCTTCCAACCCCCGGCGCCTCTTTGCCACTCTCAACTCACTCCTCTGCCCACCTCCACCTCCCCTCCCTACTCTCTGCTCTTGACTTTGCCACTTACTTCACATCCAAAATTGACTCCATACGTCAGGATATCACATCACACCAGACCATCAGTAACCAGCCTCCTCCCATCCCTTACCACCCCTCCCACCAACTCTGACATCTTTCTCCCATGCATTTGGAGAGGAAGTCATGGTTCCCATTCGTTACTGTCCCCTCACCACCCCCCCACTTGACCCTATCCCCTTCGGCCTCCTCCGCTACCTCTCTCCTTCTGCCTGTTCCCATCTTTCCCACCTTCTCAATCTCTCGCTCTCATCAGGCACTGTCCCCTCTGCCTTCAAGCATGCACTCATCTCTCCTATTCTTTAAAAACCTACCCTTGATCCAAACACTCTCTCCTCCCTTTTGCCTCCAAACTCCTTGAGCATATTGTCTACAACTGCCTTACATCCTTTCTTTCCTCACACTCACTGCTTGACCCATTCCAGTCTGGCTTCCGTCCTCTCCACTCCACTGAAACTGCCCTTACAAAAGTATGCAATTACCTCCTTGCTGCCAAATCTAAGGGCCACTACTCTCTACTTATTCTTCTTGATCTCTCTGCTGCTTTTGACACTGTGGACCATCCTCTCCTACTGCAAATCCTTCACTCCATTGGACTGCGTGATACTGCCCTCTCTTGGCTGTCTTCCTACCTCTCTGACCGTTCATTCTCTGTCTCCTCTCATGACTCCACCTCCCCCTCACTTCCACTAACTGTAGGTGTACCCCAAGGTGCTGTCCTTGGTCCTCTTCTTTTCTCTCTCTATACGTCCTCACTAGGTAAGCTCATTAGTTCTTTTGGTTTCCAATATCATCTCTATGCTGCTGACACTCAAATCTATCTTTCCTCTCCAGACCTCTCCCCTGCTCTCCTCACTCATTTCTCCAAATGTTTCTCTGCTATCTCTGTTTGGAGGTCCCAGCACTTTCTTAAACTTAACATGTCTAAGACCGAGCTGATCATCTTCCCTCCCTCCCCCGCATAACCTCACCTCCTACAATCTCATTATCTATTGATGGCACTACTATCTCCTCTAGCCCCCAAGTGCGCTGTCTTGGAGTAATCCTTGACTCCTTTCTCCCTCTCCTTCAAACCACACATTCAGCACCTCTAACAATTCTGCCATTTTCATCTAAATAATATTTTCAGGATCAGACTCTTTCTGACCCAGGATGCTACTAAGACCCTTATCCACTCACTGGTCATCTCCAGACTGGACTACTGTAATCTCCTCCTGACTGGCATTCCTGACAAATACCTCTCTCCACTCCAGTCTATCCTCAATGCTGCTGCCCGGCTCATTTTCCTCACCAAATGCACTACGTCCGCCCCTCCTCTCCTACAAGACCTTCACTGGCTTCCCTTCCCTTTCAGAATCCATTTCAAGCTTCTCACACTCGCTTACAAAGCCCTCACCCACTCCTCTCCCATCTACATCTCTGACCTTATATCCCTTTACATTCGAACCCGTCCTCTTTGCTTGGCTAATGCACGCCGACTCTCCTGCCTACGGATTACTTCCTCCCACTCCTACCTCCAAGATTTTTCACGTGCTGCACCACTTCTCTGTAATTCCCTACCTCTCCCCCTCAGACTCTCCACCTCTCTACAAAACTTCAAACGGTTCTCAAAACCCACTTCTTCACCAAACCCAGCCAAATCTCATCCTAACCCTCTGTTCCACGCTCTCTATGTACCCCATCTGTGTCACCACTGTCTGTCTACCCCTCCCCTTTAGAATATAAGCTCTCACAAGCAGAGTCCTTTTCCCTCATGTGCCTCTCCTTTTTCTTACTTTAATAATCTTCAACTGCACCAAATCCGTCAGTCTTCTGCCACCTGATACTTATTCCAGTGTCATCTGCTGATGTAGCTATATTTATTTACCCTGTACTTGTCCTATATTGTCGTCAACTGTAAGTTGCTGTTTTTCTGTTTTATTTGTTTATGTACTCTGTAATTGGGCACTGCGGGACCCTTGTGGCGCCATATAAATAACGGATAATAATAATAATAATATTGTGTCATAAATAAGTCACATTAAGGATTCTACACTTGTACCTATACATATCTAAGCTACGGTCCATTTTGCTCCCCCATAGGATGTGCTGTAAAGATACATTTTAAAATAGTTCACACAAAAAAATAGGATTTTAATTACCTGCCGGTAAATCCTTTTCTCGTAGTCCGCAGAGGATGCTGGGGTCCATTTTAGTACCATCGGGTATAGACGGTTCCGCAGGAGCCTTCAGCACTTTAAGACTTTTCAACAGTGTGAACTGGCTCCTCCCTCTATGCCCCTCCTCCAGACCTCAGTATAGGAACTGTGCCCGAGGAGACGGACATTCTCGAGAGAGGAATTACTATTAAACTTGTGGCGAGATTCACACCAGCTCACACCATCCATAAACATGTCGGCTAACATGGCCTTTAACATAAGTCATGCCAACCAGCATGCATAACGTAACAGCAACAGCTGTTAACATCTGAACACATGAAAAATGTGCAAAAATATAAACTTAATCACCAGGAAAAATGAGCACTGGGCGGGCGCCCAGCATTCTCTACGGACTACGGACTATGAGAAAAGGATTTACCGGCAGGTAATTAAAATCCTATTTTCTCTTACGTCCTAGAGGATGCTGGGGTCCATTTTAGTACCATGGGGATGTACCATAGCTCCCAGTACGGGTTGGAAAGTGCTAATGTTCCTGCAGAACTGACTGACCCAATCTTAGGTCGTCAGCAGCCAAGGTGTCAAACTTATAAAACTTAGCAAACGTGTTTGCACCTGACCAAGTAGCAGCTCGGCAGATTTGTAAAGCTGAGACACCCCGGCAGCCGCCCAGGACGAACCCACTTTCCTTGTAGAGTGGGCTTTTACCGAAGTTGGTAACAGCAATCCTGCCGTGGAATGAGCCTTTTGAATGGTACCCCTGATCCAGCGCGCAATAGTCTGCTTAGAAGCAGGACCCCCAATCTTGTTGGGGTCATAGAGGACAAACAAAGATTGTTTTCCTTATCCTAGCTGTTCTTGCAACATAAATCCTCAACACTCTGACGACATCCAAGGATTTTGAGATGGCTGAGGTGTCAGAAGCCACTGGCACCACCACTGGTTGGTTGATATGAAAAGAAGACACAACCTTCGGAAGAAAGTGCTGACGTGTTCTCAGTTCAGCCCTATCTTCATGAAATATTAAGTAAGGACTCTTGTGTGAGAGAGCTCCTAACTCAGACACCCGTCTGCCTGAGGCCAAGGCCAATAGCATGACCACTTTCCAAGTGAGAAACTTCAACTCTACGTCTTGTAGAGGCTCAAACCAGTCCGAGTTAAGGAACTGCAACACCACATTAAGATCCCATGGCGCCGCAGGAGGCACAAAGGGAGGTTGGATGCGCAGAACCCCTTTTACGAATGTCTGGACCACAGGAAGAGAAACCAATTGTTTCTGAAAGAAAACTGACAAGGCCGAAATCTGAACCTTGATAGATCCTAATCTCAATCCAGCATCCACACCCGCCTGTAGAAATAGGAGAAGACGTCCTAATTGAAACTCCACCGCAGGAGACTTCTTGGATTCACACCAAGATACATATTTTCTCCGAATAAGTGTGGGAATTACTTCATTGGGAATACCCTTACGGGCTAGGATCTGGCGCTCAACAGCCATGCCGTCAAATGCAGCCGCGGTAAATCCTGATAAACTAACGGCCCCTGCTGAAGCAGGTCCTCGCAAAGAGGAAGAGGCCGAGGATCTTCCAGTAATAACTCTTGAAGATCTGGATACCAGGCCCTCCTTGGAGAACCTTTGGAACAAGTGGAAGTGGAGGGAACAGATACACCGACTGAAACACCCACTGGGTCACCAGTGCATCTACTGCTATTGCTTGTGAGTCTCTCGACCTGGAACAATATGTCGGAAGCTTCTTGTTGAGACGAGATGCCATCATGTCCACTTGAGGAACGCCCCAACGACTTGTTACCTCCGCAAAGACTTCTGTGTGGAGGCCCCATTCTCCTGGATGGAGATCGTGTCTGCTGAGGAAGTCTGCTTCCCAGTTGTCCACTCCCGGAATGAAAATTGCCGACAGAGCTTTTGCATGTCTTTCTGCATGTATCTTTGTCACCTCTGCCATTGCCGCCCTGCTTTTTGTTCCGCCTTGACGGTTTATGTAAGCTACTGCCGTTACATTGTCTGACTGGATCTGTATGGGACGGTGAAGAAGGTGTGCCGCTTGATGAAGGCTGTTGTACACAGCTCTCAACTCCAGAATGTTTATGTGAAGGCGAGTTTCTTGACTTGACCATCTTCCTTGGAAGCTTTCTCCTTGCGTGACTGCTACCCATCCTCGGAGACTTGCATACGTGGTCACCAGGATCCAGGCCTGAATCCTGAACCTGCGTCCCTCCAGGAGGTGAGAAATTTGTAGCCACCACAGGAGCTAAATTCTGGCTTTCGCTGACAAGATTATCCTTTAATGCATGTGGAGATGCGACCCTGACCACTTGTCCAGTAGGTCCCACTGGAAGACCCTGGCATGGAATCAGCCATATTGTAGCAGCTCGTAAGCCGCTACCATTTTCCCCAACAGGCGAATGCACTGATGAATTGATACTGTTCTTGGTCTCAAAAGTTGTTTCACCATGCTCTGGATCTCCTGAACCTTTTCCACCGGTAGAAATATTCTCTGTACCTCGGTGTCCAGTATCATTCCCAAAAATGATAATCTCATTGTCGGTTCCAACTGGGATTTTGGAAAGTTGATGATCCAACCGTGCTGTTGAAGCACCTTCAGGAATAATGTTAAGTTCTGGAGTACCTTGTCCCTGGATCTCGCTTTTATGAGGAGATCGTCCAAGTATGGAATTATGTTGACTCCTTGTTTGCGAAGGAGAACCATCATCTCTGCCATCACCTTGGTGAATATTCTCGGAGCCGTGGAGAGCCCAAACGATAATGTCTGGAATTGGTTGTGGTAATCCTGAACCGCAAACCTCAGGTATGCTTGATGTGGTGGTTAAATGGGGACATGCAAGTAAGCATCCTTGATGTCCACTGACACCAGAAATTCCTTTTCTTCCAAGCTGGAAATCACTGCTCTCAAGGATTCCATCTTGAATTTTAATCTTTTCATATACAGAGATTTTAGGTTTAAAATCGGTCTGACCGAGCCATCCGGCTTCGGTACCACAAACAGGCTTGAATAAAAGCCTTGGTTCCTTTGTTTGGCAGGAACCAAGGCAATTAGTTTGTCTTGACATAATTTATGTATTGTGTTGTGTTCAGGACATTTGTGATGTCTTGAGCAGAAACTGGCAAGGCTGATTTGAAAAATCAAAGAAAAAGTTTACTCTGCGCCAAAAAACACTATGTAATATCAGTGTGCAGTCTGTCATGTATAATGATTGACTCAGTACAACTTCAATTATAAATATCCACTTTTGTATTTGATCTTAAAAATTAGCAGCATAAGACACATACATACATAAACTTTGTAGCAATATTGCTCTCTATATAGACAATATAAACAATATGTTATATATTCTAAAAATAACTTGTTGGCTCTGTTTGGTAGAAATTGGATTATTAAGCACTGGCGTCCCAGTGTCAAAAAACTGGATAATAATAAAAAGTCCCGCAAATATGATAATGCAGTCTCTCTGTAAATAATATATATTAGTTGTAATAGATAATTACCAATGTGCTGATTCCTGGATTGTTTGGATACAGGGTTTATATTGTCTATATAGAGAGCAATATTGCTACAAAGTTTATGTATGTATGTATGTGTCTTATGCTGCTAATTTTTAAGATCAAAGATAAAAGTGGATATTTATAATTGAAGTTGTACTGAGTCAATCATTATTATACATGACAGACTGCACACTGATATTACATAGTGTTTTTTGGTGCAGAGTAAACTTTTTCTTTGTTTGTTTCATATAATCTTAAGCGACCTAGCAAGTTGCTTCTACTCAGCTGCCTACTCACAATAAAAGTTTGATATATATGTATTTATTTTTATATATATAATTCTTTGATTTTTAGAATTAGCGCCGGTTCAGCAGATCTGTGACAATTGTCCAGTTCTGCAGCCCTTTAACCTGATTTGAAAAATCGGCATGGGGGAAGGTCTTGAAATTCCAACTTGTAACCTTGGGATATTATCTGTAAAATCCAAGGATACAGGTCTGAGCGAAGCCGATCACACTCCTGCAGAGGTGCCCCAGCGTCATGCTGTGGCTTTTGCAGAAGTAATTGCAGACTTCTGCTCCTGGGAGCCTGAGGGTGTTGTAGGTTTTCTATCCTTTCCTCTCCCCTTTCCTGTGAAAAAAGGGTTAGTTTTATCCTTTTTGTACTTGTTAGGCCGAAAGGACTGCATAGTATGAGAATGATATACTTTTTTAGCCAGTGCAGCTGCCGACGGCAGAAATGCTGACTTGCCAGATGTAGTAGTTGATATCATGGCATCTAGTTTCTCTCCAAAGAGGGCCTCACCATTGTAAGGGAGCGCCTCAATATTTCTTTTGGATTCTGCGTCAGCATTCCATTGTCGGATCCAGAGCGCCCTGCGGGCTGAAATCGCCATAGAAGAGGCCCGTGAGCACAGTAAGCCTACGTCCTTCATAGCCTCAACCAAGTAACCTGCAGTCTTTGATATTACCTAGAATTTGCAGCATGTCATCTTTGTGTCATCCTGTGTCAATATTAACAATCAAGTTAACAATCAAGTTATCTGCCCACTTTTCAACTGCGTTACCTACCCACGCAGAAGCAATTGTGGGCCTGAGTAATGTACCCGTAGCAACATAGATGGACTTTAAAGTTGTCTCTAATTTGCGGTCAGCAGGTTCTTTTAATGAAGCTGACCCCGGGGCAGGTAAAATGATTTTCTTTGACAACCTAGAGACTGAGGTGTCTATCATTGGGGGGTAACTCCCACTTTCGCCTATCCTCTTCAGGGAAAGGGTATGCTACCCGCAACCATTTAGGGATAGCAAATTTCTTTTCCGGGTTAGCCCAGGATTACTCAAAAACGGTATTTAAGTCCTTAGACAGAGGAAAAGTCACCACCTGTTTTTTTATTTAATTTAAAATAATCTTTTTCCTCAGGTGGAGGTGTTGTGTCAGGAAAGTCCAACACCTCTTTTATAGCGACTATCATACATTGAATGTTCTTCGCCAGTTTGGGATCTACCCCCCTCAAATCCCCAGTGTCGACGTCAGTGTCGGAATCTGTGTCAGTGTACCTTTGCATAATTTGGGCCAGGGACCTTTTCTGGGAACTGGCGGGGTCCCGAGTGGATGTTGTAGGTGAATCAATAAATAAAGCATCTTCCACAGACTGTCTCCAATACTTTGTTCTTCAGACTCAGAGAATTTCTTTGCTAGTTTAGCCATATTACTCTGCAGCTTTCTCACCCACACAGGCTCAGAACACTCTTGTGCCTCCAAAATGGGTTCCTCTGGGGAACTACTTACTCTAGACATGGTACACGCGGGTACAGTCACAGCACTCACACACACGGGAGCTAATAGGGACAGACCTACACTAATGTCTGTCAGAGAGACCCAGAGGGGATTGCCAGTCCACACCACGCGCCCTATATGTATTACATACAATGAATATAAATATATACCAAAACAGCGCTTTATATCCAATGTGAAGACCGCAGACTTCAATAAATTATGTGCTCCCCTTCTATAACACCCTGGTACTTGTATCAGCGATGTGTGAGAAGCAGCCTGTAGGATCAGCGCTCCGGCGTCTCTGTGACAAGAAAATGGCGCCAATTGAGTGTTGCAAGCAATTCTGAGGTGAAGCCCCGCCCCCTGTAATGGCGCAGTTCAGCCACAGTAATATTTATACTGGCGGGGGTAGTGTACAGCAGCGGCTCACATGTATGTACATTTCGCCAGTGAGAGTAAGGATTTATCATGTCCCTCAGAGCGCGACTACTTCATGCTATTACTAAGATTCTCTAATCTAGTGCCAACATGCTACAATACATAGGATTTTAAATACCTACCAGTTGTTAAAGGTAACCCCAGGACAGGGTACCCCTCGCTGATCCAAGCTCAAGCACACACTCAATCGGTCAGCATCAGGTTCATTCATGGCTGCAGCCAGTTACCAGATAAATAAAGAGAGTGAAGTAGGAAATAGCAGAAGCAGCTTTATTTCCTGAAAGCAGAATGTTATAAAGAAATACACATTTGCATAGTGTCGTAGTTTCCTTACACAAAGCTTAATCCTATTGGTTAATAACCTCTTTAATTCTATTGGTTAATGTATTCTCTAATCCTATTGGTTAATAAACTCCTATCTTATACGTAATATGCTTAGTAACGTCTAAAATTCCTATATGTGCTTTTAAGTGGGGTAACGGGTTTTTTGCTAAGCTTGAGTCATACATTAGTCTGGTTATGTTTTCACACCTGCTATACTGCAAACTGACAAATACCCTTTGAAGCTTACATGCCTAGCTGCTGACATTAGATCCCTGCTAGGAAATTACCATGAAATATATCTTAGATAACGGTCATAACTTCACAATATGGGTTCAAACAAAGTACAATACCTTGTACTTTTTCCTGTATCAGCACTAAGCTGAAAACAATTAGAAACAGATTATCAGATGTCAATTACATATGGAGTCTATGAACAAGTATGGCCTCCATCTTTATCACAGTAAATCCTTTTCTCGTATTCCATAAAGGATCTTGGGGACAGATTAGTACAACGAGGTATAGAGGGTTCCAAAGGAGCCAGTACACTTTACATTTCTTTAACTGGGTGTGCTGGCTCCTCCCCTCTATGCCCCCTCCCACAGGCAATTATAGGTAAAACAGTGCCCACATTAGAAAGGACATACTTGAGAGAAGGAACATAAGTTGGTAGGATTTACGCATAAGCACACCATAACATAACAGGGTCAGCAACAGCTGAACAGGCAACACATAACAGAGAACCTGCAGAAAGTCACAGCACAGAGGGTTACCGGTAGATATTTAAAATCCTATTTTCTCTAGCATCCATAAGGGATATTGGGGACAGATTAGAACGATGGGGATGTCCCAAAGCTTCCAGAACGTGCGGAGACTGCTGCAGCACCGCCTGCCCAAACTGGGTATCGGCTTTGGCCAGGGTATCAAATTTGTAGAATTTCACAAAAAAGTTTTCTTCCTCGACCAGGTAGCAGCTCTGCCTAGTTGCAAGGCCGAGACTCCACGGGCAGCCGCCCAGGAAGAGCCCACTGACCTTGGAGAGTGGGCCTTCAGAGACTGAGGAACAGGTAAGGCTGCCAACACATAGGCCTGTTGGATAGTAAGCCTAATCCAGCGAGCAATGGTCTGCTTTGAAGCAGGACAACCCTTTTTCTGCACATCAAAGCACGAATAAGGAATCAGTCTTCCTGAACCGAGCAATGTGCCTGACATAGATCTTCAAAGCACGCACAACATCCAAAGACTCCGGAGGAGCCGAAGCGTCAGAACAGGATGGAACCACAATCGGTTGATTCAGGTGGAATGCGGAGACAGCCTTCGGTAGCAACTGCTGTCTAGTCCGGAGCTCCGCTCTGTCCTCGTAAAAGACCAAGGGGGTAAATTTACTAAGGTGGGAGTTTTTTTTAGAACTGGTGATGTTGCCTATAGCAACCAATCAGATTCTACTTAACATTTGTCTAGCTGCTTCTAGAAGATAATAGATACAATCTGATTGGTTGCTATGGGCAACATCACCAGTTCTAAAAATCTCCCACCTTAGTAAATTTACCCCCAAGTAGGGACTTTTATATGATAAGGCCCCCAATTCTGAGACGCGTCTAGCAGCAGCCAGGGCCAATAACATTACTGTCTTCCATGTGAGGTACTTGTCTTCTACCGTCATCAGAGGCTCAAACAAGAAGGACTGCAGAAATTTCAACACTACATCCTAAGCTCAGGGTGCTGTAGGCGGCACAAAGGGAGGTTGTATGTGGAGTTCCCCTTGTAAGAAGGTCTGAACTTCCGGCAACACAGCCAATTTCTGAAAGAAAATCGAGAGCGCTGAAATCTGGACTTTAACGGAACCCAGATGTAAGCCCTTATCCACACCAGCCTGCAGGAAACGTCCCAAGTGAAACTCTGAGTTCCTCGCCCCAAGAGACATATCTCCTTCAGATATATGTTTTGACGTCACAGGTTTTCTGGCTTGCACGATATAGTGGTAATGACTTTTTTGAAAAGCCCTTTGTGAGCTAGGATGTTCCGCTCCACTTCCATGCCGTCAAACGAAGCCACCGTAAGTCCGGGTAGACGAACGGCCCTTGCTGAAGAAGATCCCCTCTAAGCAGCAGAGGCCAAGGGTCTTCCATGGACATGTCCAGAAGAGCAGGCGCACAAAGCCCTTTGGGGCCAATCCGTCACAATCAGGATTGCTTGTACTCTAATGTCTGATCTGCTGGAGCACTCTTGGGGTCAACAGAATCGGAATAGGTAGACCAGCCGGTAAGGCCAAGGCGACGTCGGCGCATCCACTGCACTCGCCTGAGGGTCTCCGGTTCGTGAGCAGTAGCAGCAAAGCTTCTTGTTGAGGCGAGATGCCATCATGTCAATCTGCAGGTATCCCTACCTGTCGACAATCTGTTGAAACGCCTGAGGATGTAATCCCCACTTCCCCAGGTGGAGGTCGTGGCGACTAAGGAAGTCCGCTTCCCAGTTGTCCACTCCTGGAATGAAAATCGCGGACAGCGTTCTTACATTTCTTTCCGCCCAGAGAAGTATTTTTGACACTTCTTGTATGCAGGCCCTGCTTTTTGTCCCTCCCTGTCGATTGATGTATGCCACTGCCGTGGCGTTGTCTGACTGAACCTGGATCACCTGATCCCTGAGTAGACGGGAGGCCTGAATAAGAGCATTGTAGATAGCCTGAAGTTCCAGAATGTTGATCGGAAGTAGGGCCTCTTGGGCAGACCATCTGCCCTGGAACTGCGCCCCATGGGTGACAGCTCCACATCCTCTCATCCGTCGTGAGGACGATCCAATCCTGAATGCCAAAACGTCGACCTTCCAGCAGGTTGGAAGACCAACCACCACAGGAGTGAAATCCTGACCTGGGGTGACACAAGACTCATCCGGTGCATCTGAAGATGTGAACCGGACCATTGTTCAGGATGCCCAATTGAAAGGGTCTGGCATGTAACCTTCCGAACTGTATCTCCTCGTACGAGACTACCATTTTTCCCAACAATTTTATGCAAAGATGAATGGAAACTCGAGCAGGTCGGAGAGCCATGCGAACCATATCTTGAAGTGTTCTCACCTTGCCCTCTGGGAGGAACACTCAGCTACAGTATCATACCCAGAAACAGTAGCCTTTGAGACGTTTCCAGTTGAGACTTCTGTAGATTGAGGATCCACCCGCGGTGAGACAGAAGTTGGATAGTGCGATCTACATGGAGCAGTAGAAGCTCCCTGGAACTTGCTTTTATCAGAAGATCGTCCATGTACGGGACAATGTTGACCCCCTGGAGTCTGAGCTGGAACATCATTTCCGCCATCACCTTCGTGAACACCCTCGGAACTGTAGACAGGCCGAAGGGCAACGCCTGAAACTGGTAGTGATCGGTCAGTAGGGCGAACCGCAGATAGGCCTGAGAGATAAGGTCCCTTACCCAGGCATCTTGGCAGGAACTGTCTCAGACGTGGCTGTAGTGACGTAGCAGAGCCCCCACCACAAGATCCCCTCAGGGTGGGTGGGTACTGTCATGCCGAAGTCTTTGTGGAAGCTGAACTGGTGCTCTGTTCCTGAGAGCCAGCAACAGCTGGTTTCTTAGGCTTACCTCTGGAGCCTCTAGCTGCATTGGAGGCTCCCCGGGCCCTAGATAGAAATCTGGAGGACCGAAAGGACTGAGTAGATGTTCCTGGGTAGGTATGCCTAGCAGACTGAGCCCCTGAGGGAAGAAACGTGGATTTCCTAGCAGTAGCTTTGGAGATCCATGCGTCCAATTCAGCTCCAAAGAGCCATTCACCTGTAAAGGGAAGAGATTCCACATTACATTTGGAGTCAGCATCTGCCATCCACTGATGCAACCATATGGCTCTGCATGCAGACACAGCAGTGGTTCAAACATTTATATTGCCAATCTCTTTAAGGGAGTCAGAGGACTTTTGCTGTGTCCGGAATGTGTTTTAGGAAAGTTACAGTAGTAACCAAGGTCATATCACCCGAAAGACCCTCTTGAATCTGAGTAGTCCATGTATGAATGGCATGTGTCATCCAGCAACGACCGGCCTTTGAGCTACACCTGCAGCAGTGTAGATAGATTTCAGAGTGGTCTAAATTTTCCTATCCCCCTGGTCCTTTACTGTAACAAGAGCCCGGAACAGGGAGTACCGCCTTTTTAGAAAGGTGAGAGACCGAGACGTCTACTGTCGGACATTCTGCCCAGAATTTCTTCCCTTCAGGGGCACATGGGAAGGTTTTTGAAAACCTTTTGGACACCTGATATTTATCTGGATTTTTCCAGGATAAATTAAATCCAATTCCTTGGAATCAGGAAAAGTGACTGTCAGTTTGTCTTGTGGGAGGAAAATTGACTGCTAACAGTAGCGTCCTCCAGGGGGAGCTTTTACACATCCCTAATAGCCAATATGAGGGGTTCAATATCCTGTGTGGGGGTGGAATCCCCACTAATGGGATCCCCATCATCCTGTACATCAGAATCTGATAGGTAATGCACGTTTTTGTGCACCTGAAGTAGACAGCAGGGAATGGGAAGCATCAGTCTTGGCAGTAAGGCTAGCCACTGCTTGTTGCAGTTCTTGTGTTTTATTGGTAGTGAGCTGAGATGACATATCCAACATCATAGTTTTTATAGCCCCCAGCCAGGAAGGCACTGGACTCTTCCCCAAGTTATCAGCATTTTGTGATGACTGACACCACTGCTTACAGGAGATGGAGCCTGATGAAATAGGGGATAATCTGGCATTACAGACATTGCGCGACTTGTTTCACCATAATAAAATACAGAAACAGATACACAAACTAAATACAATACAAGCCTGCCCTATTGCATGTGAGAGGAGACACAGAAGAGGACACCAGCACACCCAACGCTGTACAGCCCCAGTGAGAGACTGTCAGTGTTTTATGTAGTAATATATAACAGTTATACTGCTGTACAGAAAATTCCCCAGATTAATGTAAACTGTGCTCTAATAGCAGCTCTCTCCCTCTACACCCGGTACCAGTGATTCTGTGACCGTTTGGAGGAGCTGTATGATGCTGCTTATGCAGAGGAAGGTGCCAAAATGCCGCTGAGCCCGCCCTGATGTAGCTCCGCCCTCCCCCCCCCCCCCCCCCGCTAACGCACCGGAGCTACTAATAAGTTTTATACTGGCTATGTCTCCACAGGCTGTGTAGTCTCACAAATGCTTGGTACAACACCCTTCCAGCCAGTCTCATGCAGGGGCACCCGCGGTTCCCCCCAGGAGGACATGTACGCCTCACCCACGCTTCTGCCGCACAATGAACCAGGGGGGGCCCCCACGGTTTGTACTCACAACGATCACCTTCAAGCTCTGTCAGGTGTGCGCGGCAAGCTGCGGCTGCAAGAGCTAAGGCGCAGTGCCCCGCTGAACAAACAGCCCCTCAGGATGGTGATCCTGCAGTGGAGAAGCGGCTCTGCACCTCATGAGGCCAGTGATCGTCTCTCCCTCTCTCTCCGCCCCCCCCTCCCCACACCCACACCCACACACACACACACACACACACACACACACCAGGTGAAGAAATTTAAAGTGCACTGGCTCCTTTGGACCCGGTTATACCCCATTGTACCCCATACCCCATCCCTTATGGATGCTAGAGAAAATAAGATTTTAAACCTACCGGTAAATCTTTTTCTTCTAGTCCGTAGTGGATGCTGGGGACTTCGTAAGGACCATGGGGAATAGACGGGCTCCGCAGGAGACATGGGCACCATAAAGAAACTTTAGAATGGGTGTGCACTGGCTCCTCATTCTATGCCCCTCCTCCAGACCTCAGTTAGAGAAACTGTGCCCAGAGGAGACGGACAGTACGAGGAAAGGATTTTGTTAATCCAAGGGCAAGATTCATACCATATTGGGTTTGAGATCTGCACTGGAACAGATTGTACATTATTTGATAAGAAATATATAATACTAATGAAATTTCTAATTGCTGTTTAAACCAACATAAAGCTGCCAATTTCGCCTCAAAAGGCTTTAAGGACAGAACAACGGTTGGTGGTGCTCCCGGACATTTTTAGCAGAAAGAGCTAATACGGGTGGTTTTGCAAAGAGGCAAAAGAAAAGAGCTGTTTGATATGTCTCTCTGGGGCACACTTTTTAAATTGATTGAATGACAAGGTTATGTAACGATGGAGTGTATATAAAGCATTAAAACGTAACTTTTATTTCTACAGACGAAAAAGTTTAATTAATTATATGAAAAAAACCTTGCTGTGTGAAACAGCAAAGTAGGTTAAAACAAGTATTAAATAGCATATAAAAAAGACGATATAGTAATGATATGTCACTCGCCTATTGAAAATAGGTGACAGAAAATTTGTCTGTACACCCTCTGGATTCTAGGCGAGTATTATTGTTAGACATATGTCCACTGCGAAAATGAAAGTTCTTGTTATCTCTATGAGTTTATGATTGAAAATACGCATGTATATCTCATATAAGAGACACAAGAAGGAGAAACCGGCTTTTTAATTACCAGGACTCCTTTTGAAATGATCAACTGTACTGCGTGTTCTGCAGTATTAACTGACAAGTAGGTTCTGCTGGTCAATGAAAGGTATGTACCTTGAAAGGACTACAGTACCCAGTATTCCCAGAGGGTCACCCTTTCTGGTACTGACCGGGCCCAATGCTGCTTGGCTTCCAAGATCAGACGAGATCGGGCAGATCCAGCATGGTATGACTGTAGAAGATGTGGTAAATACCTCTCAGCATGGAGAATGGCTGATATTTGAGGCAAAATACAATTCCATGAAAAATTATTATTGAATTGACAGTCGCCAATTGATATTGGCCAATTGATGGCCCAAGGAGGACCAAGATGTGGAGGGATTATTCACTGACTAAATCCTCCACGTTATGTTTATAGTAGAAGGCACATGCAGGAGTCGCCTCAAGCTAATTAAATGAGGCAATTGAAATGCTGATATGACAGGGGTTAATTGATTTGATAGAATGCTAATAAACAATCATATGGAATAAACAATCATGCAGGATATCATACGCTGAATCTTATATCAGGATTGACAGGAGCTGTCTAGGCAGTACCCTGTTTCATTATAACAAAAATGTGGTTGTGTATAAAGAGTTTCCACAGAGTTGCTAGATATGAAATGGATATTGCTTTTTGTAGCTTTGTCACAACACCCCTAATATGCACTGCTGAGGCTTCAGAGGCAGCTGACTGTTCATACATACATTGTTGCAAAAAAGGTGTCTGGGCAGCTCTGTGTCCAAATGAAGACAGATACAATTGTTTTAAACACACCACATAGGTTGCAAAAACCGGCTGCCTTCTAACACTGCAAGATGCAATTGGTTGTCACAGTGACACAATGCAAACAAATGTGTTTGTTTTATAATAAACCACATAGGCTGCAAGAAGCTGCAAGTTTCTATCAAATGATTGCCTCATTAATTTGTCACAATAACGGATTACTAAGAAAAGTGCAGAAACGCTGACTCTGGTCTCAACATAAAATCTTTTGAGAGCTTCAGATTTAGAATCAGCACAAAACAATGTAAAGACAGCTGATTAAGTTATGTTGCTTAAAGTAACCAATTATTTTTAACAAATGATCAAAATGATTGTCGCAATTAGTCACAATAACCAATTGCTGAGAAAGCTACAGAGATACTGACTCTAGTCCAGAGCCGGCGCTTCCATTAGGCAGCTTTAGGCAGCTGCCTAGAGCGCCGGCCACCAGAGGGCGCCCCCCACAAGAGTGAAACTTGTTTCTGAAGGAGACAGATCCTTCATATGATGGTGGGGACAGCTGCAGCAGGTCCTACCAGAGACAGTCTCTGCTTACCAACGCCCTCGGGAGCCTGGACTAACCACTTGTGCGTTGTGTTGTGCTCTTACTGTACACTGCCAGCGCGTCAGCTGCCATCCCCTGCTGTTTCCTTCTTTCTCTTCACTCGCTCCCAGTCAGGCACTGTAGCTCCGCCCCCTAGATGAGACAGACGAGGAGCTGCTGTCATGTGCTGTGACAAGCAGCACGCTGAGACTAGAGTGAGAGAGGCTGTGTCCTGTTTGGTGGTAGGTAAGTAAGTAGCCTAATGTTCTGTGTTCCTATGTAAACACCCAAAAGTGCAGCATCTATAATTATATACAGTACTTTTATTTCCTGAGTTTAGCTAACACGTGTGCCACTCTCAGCACTCTGCTACTGCAGTGCTGGAGGCTTAGTGCTCCCACCCAAACACAAAGTGTGCATAACACATGGGGCAGGTAGGGATCTGGAGAGTAGAAGGAATGGAACACATGTTGGTCCCTGCATCTTTACTACTGTACATCCCTACTGCTGAAACTACATACAGTATGTGTCTTCTTCCAGTAGTTTTTAAGAGGTCGTGATGAAAGGACTCTCAGCCCTCCTAAAGTGTCAGCCTCAGCTATGCAATATGCTGTATCATACTGTACATTAATGCTGTATTGTAATGTTTGAAAAACATTTTTTTTATTATTATTACTAATTCTCTGAGTGCTGATTTTGTTCTCCGTAACACTAACGTGGTATATTACATCTGCACCTTTATGCTGTATTGACTTTGCTGTGGAGCTACCAGGCGAAGTATAATATAGTGCTATCTCCACCTACGCCTTCCACATCATTGTGGCAGCATGTTGCTTGTTCCCTTCTGGGACTGGGAGCAGAAGCGAGATTGTCACCGGGTGACAGGAGGACCTGTGTGTGTGTCATGTAACCTCCTCTGAGTAATGTGCGGATGTCACAGATTACTCAGTGTGCTCCAGTAAAGGTCGGCCTTGCTGGCGGAGGAAAGTATATTGGCTCCAGCAGCAAAATGTTCATGGGCATATAGGAGATTGAAGGGTCTGTGGAGGGGTCTGATAACACATAAGGAGCATGTGGAGAGCTGTGATGACACATAATAGTGTTCACGCTAGGCTGTTAAAAGGGCAAAATGCGCCACACCCCATTACCAGCGCCCTGCTAAAACAGCCTGATTGCTGCCGCCGCATACGCACAGCATCTATTCACATAAAAGGGAGATTTGGGGGGAAGCCTAGCATCTCCATAGGTGCTGGGCATGCCCCTATTAATGAAGCAGTCAGCTGGGGCACGCCCCCATTAGTGGCGTTGAGGGGGCTGCACCTCCACAAATAGTGACGCCACCAGCCGTGCCCCCATTTTGGGCCTATGCGCACTGCCTCGGCACCTCTGCGCCCTGCCCTGCCCGCATTCTAGCTGGAACACTACATAAGTGGCATGTGGAGGGGTCTGATGACACATACTATAAGAGCTGTGTTAAGTGCTATGGTGACACCAGCGGCATTTGGAGTGTAATGACACGTGGCATACGAATGGGTCCGATGACATAAATGGTACAAGTAGAGCAGTCTGATTACATAAATAGAGCAGACAGTGGCATCTGATGGCTCTCACCATTAAAATCCATTCTGAATGCAGCTGCAAGGTTAATATTCCTCGCCAGACGTTCATTGTCTGCAGATCCACTCTGTCAGTCCCTCCATTGGCTACCGGTATTCTACCGCATTCAATATAAAATACTTTTACTCACACACAAGGCTATTAACCATAATACACCAAAGTACATCTCTTCGCTTATCTCAAAATATCTCCCAACCCACCCTCTTCGCTCTTCCCAAGATCTACGTCTCTCATCCACACTCATTACTTGCTCCCATGCACGATTACAGGACTTTCTTCAGGCTGCACCCACTCTGTGGAATACCCTACCACATACAATAAGACTTGTCTAGTCTCCAAACCTTCAAGCGTTCCCTGAAATCTCACCTATTCAGACAAGCATATCAAATTCCGGAACCACTCGCATTACCTTCATAGCTCTACTATCCAATTATATCCCCACAGTACAGTCCACACTCCCCACAGTACAGTCCACACACATCCCCCACATATTTTCTTTCTTCACTCTCCCTTCCTCCTGACCCTGGTTCATTTCTGCTGTGATGTGATATCATGCAGCCCACCAAGAACCTTTACAATCTGGTGGACAAATATGCAATAGATAGGCATGTATACACAAGGATAGGTGCTATTTCCCTATAGATTGTAAGCTTGCGAACAGGTCCCTTCTACCTCTATGACTTTGTTTTTACCCAGTTTTGTCTTCTAATTGTGTCCAGTTGTAAAACGCAGCGGAATTTGCTGCTCTATATAAGAAACTGTTAATAAATAAATAAATATAAAGGTGTATGCAAAGGCCTGAAATTTTAGAAAAGAAATGGCTATACTGTAACTGTGGTTTTTATGCAATCACCCCCTCCAGAAATCTGTAATTGCAATAATGGTAACCCTAATTGCAGCTATAATACAGTGTGATTAGTGATGGGGTCCAAGGAACCTTTATGCACCTCTACACCTGTGTCTCTCACAGCTGCCATGTAGGTTTCTCTTTGTATGGGAGAGATATTTATACTATAATCTTTTTGAACAGTCAGGTGTCTGGAAGCTTGCATGCGCATCTTTTCCCAGCTTCAGTCTGACTTGGGACTGTGTACTACTAGGGGGATGAAGTGGATGTGTATGTGCTTACAAGGGGCAGGGTGGAGGGTGTTGGTGGAAGGGAGGGGCAGCATTGAGAAGGACAGGGCAGCATTGCGAACGACAGGGAAGCTTTGCCTAGGGCGACTTGAAACCTTGCACCGGCCCTGCTCTAGTCTCTTCAGACTTGAAACCAGCAGAAAACAATGTAAGAGCAGCTGATGTTCTATTTACAAATAGATTGCATAAAGTGTCCAATTACTTTAGCAGAATAATCACAGAATAATAAATGTGTAAAAGTGTAAAGAGCTCTCCCACCAACGGAGTACCTGAGTTAAAGAGTGATTGCCTGGCTAAATTGAAGGAATTTAATGTAGCACCAAAATGATAGCTAACAACACGAATCCCTGTTATAAATAAGTGCCATGTGTCTATGCACCGTTTGCAAAGTGTGGATATCTGCACTCAATGACACTTAAAACAGAAAAAAAGGGGAGAATAATTATCATACAACGGGTAAATAACCTGTATGGTAGTGGATTAGTCAGGGAATCATCAGGCAATTAGTGTTGCTGGCTAAATATTGCCAGGGAGACAGTCCGTGCTCTGTGCACAGGGTGGGGGCAGCTTTCTCTCTTGAGAGTGCGCTGGGCACACGGGGAGAGAGCTAGCCTGGAGAGCTTAGAATCCGCTGCAGTGAGCGGTGTTATACTTGCGGCATACGCTGAAAGGAGTCCGCCCGTCGGAGCCCCGTTGCCGAGGTCCCGGAAGTCGGGTGCCGGACCGGAAGTGACGCGCGTTTCGCTGGGAGGAGCTTGTTCACTGGATCGTCTGATCTGTGAGCCCTCCGTGTGCGTCTCTTAACAGACACTGTAACCAATCTTCTTACTCGTGAACTTGATTGACTTATAAGTGAACCTATGGCTAGCCAGAAACCAAGCCACTGTTATAGTGGCATGTTAGATTTCTAATTGCTAACGGTGCAGAGACATAAGGACTATTGTAATTGAACTGCAGTGCAAGGCTATGGAATAGTTAGATTGAAAAGTGACCAATAAGAGGAGGGGAAATAAGAGAGAGTAAAAGGGTTGCTGCTTTGTTGTAATAAACAATAAACCAATAGGGTGTGATACTAGATTAATATAAGAATGCTTATGTGAAGCTTCCCTGTGGAGTATGGGTAAAAATTATTGGTAAAAATTATATAATAGGAAATACATAGTGCCTGATGAAGAAGATAGTTGGTGATAAATGATTAAAAGTGTATAAAGAATAAAGGACAATTGAATAAGGAGATATAAAATAAGATTGGGACAGTGTGATGGGGTGTGCAAGAAATAAGAAATAATAGGGATGAGAAAATTATTATTATGAGAAGTGTGAGAAAAATGTGTGTATAGTGATAGTATGGAAATTTACTACTTGCAACTTAAATAGGAAAATGTGAAGGTTGCGAGGGTTATGAATTAATATTTGTGATTAGATAGCTAGGGGAGGAAAAAAGGGCAGGATTGGTGCTGAGCAACATTAGTGTGTGATGGATGGGATGGTGTTAGATTGATATGATAGAAATTGGTGTAGTGTGTGTAGGTGGGAGTATGGTGTTGGGTGAAGAATTGGAGGTGATGTGTTGTTTTGCCATGGGCCGTAAATTAGAGTATTAAAGAAAGGAAGTGAAGTGAGAAAAAGGGGGAAAAAAGGGGTATGTGATGAGAACAGGTTGGCAGACAAAAATGGGAAAACAAAAAAACTGGATTGACCATTATTTGCGAGATTTGTTACTCAAGAAAGACACTGTAGTTAATATGTTCGTTAAGGCCATTGGGAGCTACTGTTCCGAGTTTGAATGTCCATTCACTTTCCTTCTTAAGCAGGGTTTTCGTTATGTTGCCACCTCTGATGCCTGATTTGATTTGTTGTAGACCAAATATTTTAAGGTCCTTGGGTGAGCCAGCATGGTGTTGAAGGAAGTGTTTGGCCACTGTGGTCAGCTGTTTAAATTTTTGTGAGTCTGTTTTGGCATTTCTCACTGATCCAATATGCTCAAGCGCCCTTTGCTTGAGCATGCGGGTAGTCATACCCACATATTTTTTGTCACAAGGACAGGTGAGACAATAGACCACATTTGTACTTTTACAGTTGAAATAATTTGTGATTTTTATTCTATTGTTGAATTTGTCCATTATGTCTGGACTTTTGGAAATGTGAGAACAAACTTTACATTCTCCACAGGGATAGGTCCCTGTGATGGAGGGATTTCTTGTCGGCTGTGGTGTGTAGTGGCTTTGAACTAGCTGATCTGACAAATTGGGCGAGCGTTTCCAGCTCATATCAACTGTGTCATTCAGTCTTGTTGCTAGGTCGCTATCGGAAAGTAGTACTGGCCAATGTAGTTGGATGATTCCTTTGATGTCTTTCCATTCTTCACAAAATGTGCCTACAAATCTCAGAACTTTGTCCTCTTTAGGGGAAGGCTTCTGATGGAATACCAGGGACTCTCTCGGAATTTCTTGAAGGGATTTTTTAGATCTTTTAATAAGTCTTGAACTGTATCCACCAACCGTTGTTCTGTCCTTAAAGCCTTTTGAGGCGAAATTGGCAGCTTTATGTTGGTTTAAACAGCAATTAGAAATTTCATTAGTATTATATATTTCTTATCAAATAATGTACAATCTGTTCCAGTGCAGATCTCAAAAAAACCCACCCAATATAGTCTGTGTCACTGAGGTCTTTCTCAGTTAATGGAATCTAGCACGGAAAGATTGTCCTTTTCATATATTCTGAAACCCTTTCGTGTGCAGTCTACTTTGGACAACTAATCAATCGGTTACAAAGACAATCGATTCAAACATACCTTGGATAACTAGCCAGTAATTTTTATAGAGATACCTTACCAATCAAAACCGAACCTTTGTCCAAAACAGTATCAGCTCGCTTTTCCATTATGAGCTTCAGTCTCAAGAATGAACTCAACACAAAACGTAGGACTGAAGACTTGGACAGTATCTTCCCTACAGAGGTGGCCTCCAATGACTCAGAACGAACCTGGGAGGAAGATCTCATCAAGCTAAAATATACGTTACAGAGACAAACCAGAACTAATTGGGACTTAACGAGTCTAGAGAACTACTGCAAACAGAAAATCACACCACGAGGTCTAAGACCTAAACTATTTCCATCCTTTGAATTGCATACAGAAACTCTCAGGCAAGAATGGGAGAATGCTTTACTCAAGTGCTCACAGGAACTAATGCAGATACTTATTAAACATAATAATCTGGTTTTGGACGGTTGTACTAGAGAAATTGAAAAGACTAGTAAGGTATTGGAAAAGTGGGAACAGGACATCAATTTCCAAACTTCTTTTGAAAAGTTGAAAAAAGAATTGGACATATATGAGAATACCATCATCGAACGGAAGAGGAACAAATTCTCCAGGGACAAAAGAGACTTCAACACAGGGAGGATATTCAAGTGGACAAGACCCATCAGGCGTGAGAATTCCTCGAATTACCAAGGGACCCCCTCTTCCTCAGAGGTTGAATTATCTAGCTCAGAGGATCTAGAAGAACCCAATACAGATCGGAGGAATCACTCATCGGCAAGAATCCCACATACAGCATCAGCTCATTTTTTAGATCAAACTGGCCGGTCTCGGGGCCGTCTGAAACAAGGAAAAGAAAAACCAGAAGAAGTAAGAAGAAGAGGAAGAGGAAGATGGGGCTCCCCTTCTCCAGATACCCCGTACGGAGGAATCGAAAACAATATTGAAATCGGATCGTCTACAAATAATAAACCTCTCAACTCATATTCTATCTAACATACATAAAGAAGTTTTGGAAAAAGGACTTACATTTTCTCCAACCAAGAAATTTGATAGGTTTCAATGGCAGACAGACCTCAATCTTTTTGGTCGGAAACTGTTACTCACAAAATTCTATGCCAACCAAGAACATCATAAAGAGAATGAAATCACCCCTTCCATACCGACTATTGAATCGTCTGAGGAATTGGAAGCCTTAAACAACTTGGAAGAACTCCTGGATACAGCAACAACAAAGAGCTCTTATACTCAACGACAGATCTGTAGAAAAAAATCCACATTTTTTCCTAACGACTCCACCTGCCCAGAAGTAAGAACTTTTATCAATCTGGTATCCAAAGATCTAGACCAATTGTATATAAATAAAAGGAGGTTCAGAACCACAGGAAATCTGTCCCCTCAAGCCAGACATGCCCTTAAAGAAATAAAATCTTGGCAAGACATAGTAATCAAACAGTCTGATAAAGGGGGAAATGTGGTTCTATGGCCGAAAGATCTGTATAAAAAAGAGGCCAAAAGACAGCTTAATGATATCAACTGCTACAGTAAAAGCATGTTTGATCCAACGCAAAATCTAACGGTGCAATACATGAGGATCATAGAGGAAGCCAAGCATCAAGGTACAATAACGCAAGCAGAATATGATTTTCTTAAAATTCAAAATCCCAGAGTACCAACTTTCTACTTGCTACCCAAGATACACAAAAATCTACTAAAACCACCAGGACGCCCTATTGTCTCGGGGAATGGAGGACTTTTGGAGAAGGCCTGCACATTTTTAGAGATCCATCTGAAAGAACTTGTATTCAATTTACCCTCTTACACGCGAGACACTACAGATGTACTAAGAAAGATTGAGAACATACCCTTGGAAGATACACATCTCCTGGTAAGCCTTGATGTTGAAGCCCTTTACACAAGCATCGACCACGACCTTGGTATAAAAGCAGTCAGATATTTCTTACAGATCAAAGGAATGGATGATTTCCACGAATTCCTCTTAACCCTGCTAGATTTTGCTCTACGTAAAAATTATTTCACGTTTAACAATCTCTTTTACACCCAGGAAAGAGGTACAGCTATGGGGGCGGCCTGTGCCCCCACATATGCTAACCTCTTCCTGGGTTGGTGGGAGCAGGAAGTCGTCTTTCATGAAGACCAATATCATTTCACACAGCACATCGTCCTATGGACCCGATATATCGACGATATCCTCATGATTTGGGAGGGGTCACAAGAAGAACTGTCTCAATTTCTAATCTTTCTGAATAATAACACCCTCAACCTTAGATTCACATATGAACAAAGCAAGGAAAGCATTTCCTTCCTGGATCTTAGAATCTATAAGGGAAGAAACAACACACTAGCCACAGAACTCTACAGAAAGAAAACAGCCACCAATTCCCTCTTACATCAACAAAGTTCCCATTTTCCACCCACCATTCAAAACATTCCTAGAGGGGAATTTCTCCGACTCAAAAGAAACTGCTCGAGTAAGGAGGTTTACCAGGAGAAATGCAAAGACCTTACCAAGAGACTTAAAGAACGAGGATACAGTTCAAGACTTATTAAAAGATCTAAAAAATCCCTTCAAGAAATTCCGAGAGAGTCCCTGGTATTCCATCAGAAGCCTTCCCCTAAAGAGGACAAAGTTCTGAGATTTGTAGGCACATTTTGTGAAGAATGGAAAGTCATCAAAGGAATCATCCAACTACATTGGCCAGTACTACTTTCCGATAGCGACCTAGCAACAAGACTGAATGACACAGTTGATATGAGCTGGAAACGCTCGCCCAATTTGTCAGATCAGCTAGTTCAAAGCCACTACACACCACAGCCGACAAGAAATCCCTCCATCACAGGGACCTATCCCTGTGGAGAATGTAAAGTTTGTTCTCACATTTCCAAAAGTCCAGACATAATGGACAAATTCAACAATAGAATAAAAATCACAAATTATTTCAACTGTAAAAGTACAAATGTGGTCTATTGTCTCACCTGTCCTTGTGACAAAAAATATGTGGGTATGACTACCCGCATGCTCAAGCAAAGGGCGCTTGAGCATATTGGATCAGTGAGAAATGCCAAAACAGACTCACAAAAATTTAAACAGCTGATTACAGTGGCCAAACACTTCCTTCAACACCATGCTGGCTCACCCAAGGACCTTAAAATATTTGGTCTACAACAAATCAAATTAGGCATCAGAGGTGGCAACATAACGAAAACCCTGCTTAAGAAGGAAAGTGAATGGACATTCAAACTCGGAACAGTAGCTCCCAATGGCCTTAACGAACATATTAACTACAGTGTCTTTCTTGAGTAACAAATCTCGCAAATAATGGTCAATCCAGTTTTTTTGTTTTCCCATTTTTGTCTGCCAACCTGTTCTCATCACATACCCCTTTTTCTCACTTCACTTCCTTTCTTTAATACTCTAATTTACGGCCCATGGCAAAACAACACATCACCTCCAATTCTTCACCCAACACCATACTCCCACCTACACACACTACACCAATTTCTATCATATCAATCTAACACCATCCCATCCATCACACACTAATGTTGCTCAGCACCAATCCTGCCCGTTTTTCCTCCCCTAGCTATCTAATCACAAATATTAATTCATAACCCTCGCAACCTTCACATTTTCCTATTTAAGTTGCAAGTAGTAAATTTCCATACTATCACTATACACACATTTTTCTCACACTTCTCATAATAATAATTTTCTCATCCCTATTATTTCTTATTTCTTGCACACCCCATCACACTGTCCCAATCTTATTTTATATCTCCTTATTCAATTGTCCTTTATTCTTTATACACTTTTAATCATTTATCACCAACTATCTTCTTCATCAGGCACTATGTATTTCCTATTATATAATTTTTACCAATAATTTTTACCCATACTCCACAGGGAAGCTTCACATAAGCATTCTTATATTAATCTAGTATCACACCCTATTGGTTTATTGTTTATTACAACAAAGCAGCAACCCTTTTACTCTCTCTTATTTCCCCTCCTCTTATTGGTCACTTTTCAATCTAACTATTCCATAGCCTTGCACTGCAGTTCAATTACAATAGTCCTTATGTCTCTGCACCGTTAGCAATTAGAAATCTAACATGCCACTATAACAGTGGCTTGGTTTCTGGCTAGCCATAGGTTCACTTATAAGTCAATCAAGTTCACGAGTAAGAAGATTGGTTACAGTGTCTGTTAAGAGACGCACACGGAGGGCTCACAGATCAGACGATCCAGTGAACAAGCTCCTCCCAGCGAAACGCGCGTCACTTCCGGTCCAGCACCCGACTTCCGGGACCTCGGCAACGGGGCTCCGACGGGCGGACTCCTTTCAGCGTATGCCGCAAGTATAACACCGCTCACTGCAGCGGATTCTAAGCTCTCCAGGCTAGCTCTCTCCCCGTGTGCCCAGCGCACTCTCAAGAGAGAAAGCTGCCCCCACCCTGTGCACAGAGCACGGACTGTCTCCCTGGCAATATTTAGCCAGCAACACTAATTGCCTGATGATTCCCTGACTAATCCACTACCATACAGGTTATTTACCCGTTGTATGATAATTATTCTCCCCTTTTTTTCTGTTTTAAGTGTCATTGAGTGCAGATATCCACACTTTGCAAACGGTGCATAGACACATGGCACTTATTTATAACAGGGATTCGTGTTGTTAGCTATCATTTTGGTGCTACATTAAATTCCTTCAATTTAGCCAGGCAATCACTCTTTAACTCAGGTACTCCGTTGGTGGGAGAGCTCTTTACACTTTTACACATTTATTATTCTGTGATTATTCTGCTAAAGTAATTGGACACTTTATGCAATCTATTTGTAAATAGAACATCAGCTGCTCTTACATTGTTTTCTGCTGGTTTCAAGTCTGAAGAGACTAGAGTCAGTATCTCTGTAGCTTTCTCAGCAATTGGTTATTGTGACTAATTGCGACAATCATTTTGATCATTTGTTAAAAATAATTGGTTACTTTAAGCAACATAACTTAATCAGCTGTCTTTACATTGTTTTGTGCTGATTCTAAATCTGAAGCTCTCAAAAGATTTTATGTTGAGACCAGAGTCAGCGTTTCTGCACTTTTCTTAGTAATCCGTTATTGTGACAAATTAATGAGGCAATCATTTGATAGAAACTTGCAGCTTCTTGCAGCCTATGTGGTTTATTATAAAACAAACACATTTGTTTGCATTGTGTCACTGTGACAACCAATTGCATCTTGCAGTGTTAGAAGGCAGCCGGTTTTTGCAACCTATGTGGTGTGTTTAAAACAATTGTATCTGTCTTCATTTGGACACGGAGCTGCCCAGACACCTTTTTTGCAACAATGTATGTATGAACAGTCAGCTGCCTCTGCAGCCTCAGCAGTGCATATTAGGGGTGTTGTGACAAAGCTACAAAAAGCAATATCCATTTCATATCTAGCAACTCTGTGGAAACTCTTTATACACAACCACATTTTTGTTATAATGAAACAGGGTACTGCCTAGACAGCTCCTGTCAATCCTGATATAAGATTCAGCGTATGATATCCTGCATGATTGTTTATTCCATATGATTGTTTATTAGCATTCTATCAAATCAATTAACCCCTGTCATATCAGCATTTCAATTGCCTCATTTAATTAGCTTGAGGCGACTCCTGCATGTGCCTTCTACTATAAACATAACGTGGAGGATTTAGTCAGTGAATAATCCCTCCACATCTTGGTCCTCCTTGGGCCATCAATTGGCCAATATCAATTGGCGACTGTCAATTCAATAATAATTTTTCATGGAATTGTATTTTGCCTCAAATATCAGCCATTCTCCATGCTGAGAGGTATTTACCACATCTTCTACAGTCATACCATGCTGGATCTGCCCGATCTCGTCTGATCTTGGAAGCCAAGCAGCATTGGGCCCGGTCAGTACCAGAAAGGGTGACCCTCTGGGAATACTGGGTACTGTAGTCCTTTCAAGGTACATACCTTTCATTGACCAGCAGAACCTACTTGTCAGTTAATACTGCAGAACACGCAGTACAGTTGATCATTTCAAAAGGAGTCCTGGTAATTAAAAAGCCGGTTTCTCCTTCTTGTGTCTCTTATATGAGATATACATGCGTATTTTCAATCATAAACTCATAGAGATAACAAGAACTTTCATTTTCGCAGTGGACATATGTCTAACAATAATACTCGCCTAGAATCCAGAGGGTGTACAGACAAATTTTCTGTCACCTATTTTCAATAGGCGAGTGACATATCATTACTATAACGTCTTTTTTATATGCTATTTAATACTTGTTTTAACCTACTTTGCTGTTTCACACAGCAAGGTTTTTTTCATATAATTAATTAAACTTTTTCGTCTGTAGAAATAAAAGTTACGTTTTAATGCTTTATATACACTCCATCGTTACATAACCTTGTCATTCAATCAATTTAAAAAGTGTGCCCCAGAGAGACATATCAAACAGCTCTTTTCTTTTGCCTCTTTGCAAAACCACCCGTACAAGATTCATACCAGCCCACACCATCCACATCGTATAACCTGGAATATACGAACCAGTCAACAGTATGAAACAGAACAGCATCAGTCAACACTGAACAAAACTGCAACATAACCCTTATGCAAGCAAATAACTATATACAAGTCTTGCAGAATGTTGTCCGCACTGGGACGGGCGCCCAGCATCCTCTACGGACTAGGAGAAAAAGATTTACCGGTAGGGGGACTCCGTAAGGACCATGGGGATTATACCAAAGCTCCCAAACGGGCAGGAGAGTGCGGATGACTGCAGCACTGATTGAGCAAACATGAGGTCTTCCTCAGCCAGGTTATCAAACTTATAGAATTTAGCAAAAGTGTTTGAACCCGAACAAGTCGCCGCTTGGCAAAGCTGTAATGCCAAGACGCCTCGGGCAGCCGCCCAAGAAGATCCCACCTTCCTAGTGGAATGGGCCTTCACCGAATTAGGTAACGGCAATCCAGCCATAGAATGAGCCTGCTGAATCATGTTACAGATCCAGCGAGCAATAGTCTGCTTAGAAGCAGGAGCGCCAACCTTGTTGGCTGCATACAGGACAAACAGAGCTTCTGTTTTCCTAATTCGAGCCGTCCTGGCTACGTAAATTTTTAAGGCCCTGACTACATCAAGAGATTTGGAATCCTCCAAATATCCCGTAGCCACAGGCACCACAATAGGTTGGTTCATATGAAAAGAGGAAACCACCTTAGTCAAAAATTGAGGATGAGTTCGCAACTCAGCTCTGTCCACATGGAAAATCAGATAGGGGCTTTTGTGAGATAAAGCCGCCAACTCAGACACTCGCCTTGCAGACGCCAACAACATAACCACTTTCCAAGTGAGATATTTTAATTCCACGGTTTGAAGAGGCTCAAACCAATGAGACTTAAGGAACTGTAACACCACGTTAAGGTCCCATGGTGCCACTGGGGGCACAAAAGGAGGCTGAATATGCAGCACTCCCTTCACAAAAGTCTGGACTTCCGGTAGAGAAGCCAATTCCTTCTGAAAGAAAATAGACAGGGCCGAAATCTGTACCTTAATGGAACCTAATTTTAGGCCCAAAATCACTTCAGTCTGTAGGAAGTGGAGAAAACAGCCCAGATGGAATTCTTCCGAAGGAGCATTCTTGGTCTTACACCAAGCCACATACTTCCTCCAGATACGTGATAACGTTTCGCTGTCACCTCCTTCCTAGCGCCTATCAGAGTAGGAATGACCTCATCCGGAATGCCCTTTTCAGCTAGGATCCGGCGTTCAACCGCCATGTCGTCAAACGCAGCCGCGGTAAGTCTTGGAACAGACAGGGCCCCTGTTGCAACAGGTCCTCTCTGAGAGGAAGAGGCCACAGATCTTCTGTGAGAATTTCTGCAGCTCCGGATACCAGGCCCTTCGAGGCCAATCTGGAACAATGAGAATTGCCTTTACTCCTTGTCGTCTTATGATTCTCAATATTTTTGAGATGAGAGGAAGAGGAGGGAACACATAGACCGACTGAAACACACACGGAGTCACCAGGGCGTCCACTGCTACAGCCTGAGGGTCCCTTGACCTGGCACAATACCTCGGGAACTTTTTGTTGAGGCGTGACGCCATCATGTCTATTTGAGGCAGTCCCCACTGACTTGCAATCTCTGCAAAGACTTCTTGATGAAGTTCTCACTCTCCTGGATGGAGATCGTGTCTGCTGAGGAAGTCTGCTTCCCAGTTGTCCACTCCCGGAATGAAGACTGCTGTCAGAGCGCTTACATGATTTTCCGCCCAGCGAAGAACTCTGGTAGCTTCCGCCATTGCCACTCTGCTCCTTGTTCCGCCTTGGCGGTTTACATGAGCCACAGCCGTGACGTTGTCTGACTGAATCAGAACCGGTACGTCGCGAAGAAAATTATCCGCTTGACATAGGCCATTGTATATGGCCCTCAATTCCAGTACGTTGATGTGTAGACAAGCCTCCTGGCTTGACCACAGACCCTGGAAGTTTCTTCCCTGTGTGACTGCTCCCCAGCCTCGGAGGCTCGCGTCCGTGGTCACCAGAACTCAGTCCTGAATGCCAAACCTGCGACCCTCTAGAAGGTAAGCACTCTGCAGCCACCACAAGAGAGATACCCTGGCCCTGGGGGACAGGCTGATCATCTGATGAATATGTAGATGTGACCCGGACCACTTGTCCAGAAGGTCCCACTGAAAGGTCCTCGCATGTAACCTGCCGAATGGAATGGCCTCGTAAGACGCCACCATCTTTCCCAGAACTCGAGTGCATTGATGGACCGACACCCTTTTTGGCTTTAACAGGTCCCTGACCACGTTCTGGAGTTCCTGGGCTTTTTCCATCGGGAGAAAACCCCTTTTTTGTTCCGTATCCAGAATCATGCCTAAGAAAGGCAAACGGGTCGTTGGAACCAACTGTGACTTTGGTGGATTGAGAATCCAGCCGTGCTGTTGCAACACCCTCAGGGAGAGTGATACGCTGTTCAGCAACTGTTCTCTCGATCTTGCTTTTATTAGGAGATCGTCCAAGTACGGGATAATTGTGACACCCTGCTTGCGCAGGAGCACCATAATTTCCGCCATTACCTTGGTGAAAATCCTCGGGGCCGTGGAAAGCCCAAACGGCAACGTCTGAAATTGGTAATGACAATCCTGTACAGCAAATCTCAGGAACGCCTGATGAGGGGGATATATGGGGACATGAAGGTATGCATCCTTTATGTCCAGGGACACCATATAGTCCCCCCCCCTCCAGGCTGGCAATGACCGCTCTGAGCGATTCCATCTTGAATTTGAACCTTTTCAAGTATAGGTTTACGGATTTCAAATTCAGAATGGGTCTGACCGAACCGTCCGGTTTCGGTACCACAAACAGGGTTGAGTAGTACCCCGTCCCCTGTTGAAGCAGGGGAACTTTGACCACCACTTGTTGAAGACACAGTTTTTGAATTGCATTTAAAACTACTTCCCTCTCTGGGGAAGAAGCTGGGAGGGCCGTTTTGAAAAACCGGCGAGGAGGCACCTCTTCGAATTCCAGCTTGTAACCCTGGGAAACAATGTCTATTGCCCAGGGATCCACCTGTGATTGAATCCAGACGTGGCTGAAAAGTCGAAGACGTGCCCCCACTGGGGCGGACTCCCTCAGCGGAGCCCCAGCATCATGCGGTGGATTTTGTAGAAGCCGGGGAGGACTTCTGTTCCTGGGAACTAGCTGTAGTTGGCAGCTTTTTCCCCCTGCCCTTACCTCTGGTGAGAAAGGAAGATCCCCGTACTCTCTTGGATTTATGCGACCGAAAGGACTGCATCTGATAATGTGGCGTTTTCTTTGGCTGTGAGGAAACATAAGGTAAAAAAGTGGATTTACCTGCAGTAGCCGTGGAAACCAGGTCCGTGAGACCTTCCCCAAATAATTCCTCACCCTTGTAAGGCAAAACCTCCATATGCTTCTTTGAGTCGGCATCACCCGTCCATTGTCGGGTCCACAGGGCTCGCCTAGCAGAAATCGCCATGGCGTTGGCTCTGGAACCCAGTAGGCCAACGTCTCTCTGAGCATCTCTCATATATAGGACAGCATCCTTAATATGACCCAAGGTCAATAAAACGGTATCCTTATCCAGTGTATCAATTTCAGCAGACAAGGTATCTGTCCATGCTGCTACAGCGCTACAAACCCAAGCCGACGCTATAGCCGGTCTGAGTAATGTACCAGTATGTGTGTAAATTGACTTCATCGTAGTCTCTTGCCTGCGATCAGCAGGATCCTTGAGGGTTGCGGTATCTTGAGACGGCAGCGCCACCTTTTTGGATAAGCGCGTCAACGCTTTGTCCACCCTGGGAGAGGATTCCCATCGTATCCTGTCCTTAGCCGGGAAAGTATACGCCATAAGAATCCTTTTGGGAATCTGCAGTTTCTTGTCTGGAGTTTCCCAAGCCCTTTCAAACAACTCATTTAGCTCATGTGAAGGGGGGAAAGTAACCTCAGGTTTCTTTTCCTTATACATGCGCACCCTCGTGTCCGGGACCGAGGGGGTCATCTGTGATATGCAACACATCTTTTATAGCAATAATCATATAATGAATACTTTTTGCCAATTTCGGCTGCAACCTCGCATTATTATAGTCAACACTGGAGTCAGAATCCGTGTCGGTATCAGTGTCTGCTACTTGGGATAGTGGGCGCTTTTGGTTTTGAGACCCAGAAGAGCCCTCTGACATAGTAAAAGGCAGGGATTGACACCCTGTACTTCCCCTGGACTCCGCTTTGTCCAACCTTTTGTGTAATAAATTCACATTTGCATTTAAAACATTCCACATATCCAACCAATCAGGTGTCGGCGTTGCCAACAGAGACACCACACTCATTTGCTCCACCTCCTCCATAGAAGAGCCTTCCGCTTCAGACATGCCGACACATGCGTACCGACACCCCACACACTCAGGGAAATCTCTAATCTGGAGACAGTTCCCCCAACAACGCCCTTTGGAGAGAGAGAGTATGCCAGCACACACCCAGCGCCAATGACCCTGGAAACACAAGTCCCAGCTATATACAGCGCTTTTTTGTTTTATATATGTATATATATTGAATGCGCCCAAATTATGTGCCCCCCCCCTTCAAAGCCCTCTGTCACCGTGTTCAGCAGGGGAGAGTCCAGGGAGCCAGCTTCTCAGCAGCGTGCTGTGGAGAAAATGGCGCTGGTTAGTGCTGTGGGATCAAGCTCAGCCCCCTCAGCGGCGGGCTTCGATCCCACTCAAAATACAAAAAAACCTGGCTGGGGATTGTATATTATAATGCCACAGCTGAATATACCTTTTATGCCAGCCAAGAGGATTATTGCTGCCCAGGGCGCCCCCCCCCTGCACCCATCTGTGCCCGTGTGTATGCGTGCGAGCAATGGCGCGCAGCGTTACCTCAGTGAAGATCCGAAGTCTTCTGCCGCCTGTGAAGTCTTCTTTCGTATACTCACCCGGCTTCATCTTCCAGCTCTGCAAGGAGGACGGCAGCGCGGCTCTGGGACGAACGGCAAGGGTGAGACCTGCGTTCCGATCCCTCTGGAGCTAAATGGTGTCCAGTAGCCTAAGAAGCAGAGCCTATCACTGAAGTAGGTCTGCTTCTCTCTCCTCAGTCCCACGGCGCAGGGAGCCTGTTGCCAGCAGTGCTTCCTGAAAATAAAAAACCTAACAAAATTCTTTATTACAGAGAAGCTCAGGAGAGCTCCCCTGAAAGCACCCAGTCTCCTCTGGACACACTATCTAACTGAGGTCTGGAGGAGGGGCATAAAGGGAGGAACCAGTGCACACCCATTCTAAAGTTTCTTTATGGTGCCCATGTCTCCTGCGGAGCCCGTCTATTCCTCATGGTCCTTACGGAGTCCCCAGCATCCTCTAGGACGTAAGAGAAAATAGGATTTTATTACCTACCAGTAAATCCTTTACTCCTAGTCTGTAGAGGATGCTGGGGACTCCAAAAGGACCATGGGGTATAGACGGGATCCGCAGGAGACATGGGCACACTAAGACTTTGAATGGGTGTGAACTGGTTCCTCCCTCTATGCCCCTCCTCCAGACCTCAGTTATAGGAACTGTGCCCAGGGAGACGGACATTTCGAGGAAAAGGATTTTTGTTAAACTAAGGGTGATATACATACCAGCTCACACCACAAACACACCGTACAACTGGATTAGCATGAATACCAGATAACAGTATGAACGAAAAACAGCAACAAGCTGAACATAACCGGTACACAACCGTCGTGTAACCAAAAACAACTAACAATACAACTGCAAGTAACAGTACGCACTGGGATGGGCGTCCAGCATCCTTTACGGACTACGAGAAAAGGATTTACCGGTAGGTATTAAAATCCTATTTTCTCTTACGTCCTAGAGCATGCTGGGGACTCCAAAAGGACCATGGTGTCTATACCAAAGCTCCAGACCGGGCGGGAGAGTGCGGACGACTCTGCAAACATGAGGTCCTCATCAGCCAGGGTATCAAACTTGTAGAACTTAGCAAAAGTGTTTGAACCCGACCACGTAGCTGCTCAGCAAAGCTGAAGTACAGAGATCCCTCGGGCAGCCGCCCAAGATGAGCCCACCTCCCTGGTAGAATGGGCCTTCACTGACTTCGGCAACAGCAATCCAGCCGTAGAATGAGCGTGCTGAATCGTATTACAAATCCAGCGTGCAATAGTCTGCTTGGAAGCAGGATTTCCAATCTTGTTGGAAGCATACAGGACAAACAGAGCCTCCGTTTTCCTAACAAGAGCCGTTCTGGCTACATAAATTTTCAAAGCTCTTACGACATCGAGAGATTTTGGCACCGCCACGGCATCTGTAGCCACAGGCACCATAATAGGTTGATTTATGTGAAACAAAGAAACCACCTTCAGCAGAAATTGTTGACGGGTTTCTCAATTAAGCTCTATCCACAGGGAAAATCAAATATGGGCTCTTGTGAGACAAAGCCGCCAATTCCGACACCCGTCTGGCGGACGCCAAGGCCAAAAGCATGACCACCTTCCAAGTGAGAAATTTCAACTCAACCTTTCGCAAAGGTTCAAACCAGTGAGACATAAGAAATTGCAACACCACGTCAAGATCCCACGGTGCCACGGGTGGCACAAACGGAGGATGGATATGCAGAACTCCCTTCACGAAAAGTCTGAAGTTCAGGAAGGGCGGCCAATTCTTTTTGAAAGAAAATAGATAAAGCCGAAAACTGCACTTTGATGGAACCCAATTTAAGGCCTGCATCCACGCCTGCCTGCAAAAAATGGAGGAAACGACCCAGCTGAAACTCTTCCGCAGGAGCTTTCTTGGTTTCACACCACGACACATTTTCTCCAAATACGGTGATAATGCTTCGCTGTAACCTCCTTTCTAGCCTTAAGGAGAGTGGGGATGACTTACCCGGACATACCCTTTCGAGCTAGGATTTGGCGTTCAACCTCCACGCTGTCAAACACAGCCGCGGCAAGTCCTGAAATACACATGGCCCCTGCAGTAACAGGTCCTCTTTGAGAGGAAGCGGCCAAGGATCTTCTATGAGCAATTCCTGAAGATCCAGATACCAGGCCCTTCGTGGCCATTCTGGAACGACGAGTACCGCCGGAACCCTTGTTCGTCTTATGATCCTCAACACTTTTGGAATGAGAGGAAGTGGAGGGAATACATATACCGACTAAAACACCCAGAGTTACCAGGGCGTCCACTGTACTGGCTTGGGGGTCCCTTGACCTGGAACAATACCTCGGAAGCTTCTTGTTGAGGCGAGACGCCATCATGTCTATTTGAGGAATTCCCCAACGCCTTGTCACTTCTGCAAATACCTCTTGATGAAGAGCCCACTCTTCTGGATGGAGATCGTGTCTGCTGAGGAAGTCTGCTTCCTAGTTGTCCACGCCCAGAAGGAAGACTGCTAACAGAGCGCTCATGTGCTTTTCCACCCAGCGAAGAAGTCTTGTGGCCTCCGCCATCGCCGCTCTGCTCTTTGTTCCGCCCTGGCGGTTTACGCATGCTACCGCTGTTACGTTGTCCGACTGAATCTGGACAGGTAGACCTCGAAGCAGGTGTTCCGCTTGCAGAAGGCCGTTGTAAATGGCTCTTAACTCCAGAACTTTTATGTGGAGACAAGTTTCCTGGCTTGACCATTTTCCCTGGAAACTTCTTCCTAGTGTGACTGCTCCCCAGCCTCGGAGACTTGCATCCGTGTTCAGCAGGATCCAATCCTGGATTCCGAACCTGCGTCCCTCTAGAAGGTGAGAACTTTTCAGCCACCACAGGAGAGAAATTCTGGTCCTGGAAGATAGATTTATTTTCCGGTGCATGTGCAGGTGAGACCCGGACCATATGTCCAGTAGGTCCCACTGAAACACCCGGGCATGAAACCTGCCAAACAGAATGGCTTCGTAAGCCGCAACCATCTTCCCTAGCACTCGAGTGCATTGATGAATCGACACTCTTGCCGGTTTCATAATCTCCTTGACCATGCATTGGATTTCCAGAGCTTTTTCCGTTGGAAGAAACACTCTGCAGTTCCGTGTCCAGGATCATGCCCAAGAAAGTCAGCCGAGTTGTCGGAATCAAGTGATACTTCGGCAAATTTAGAATCCAACCATGATGTTTCAGAACCGTCAGGGAGAGTTCCACATTTCATAGCAACTGCTCCTTCGATCTCGCCTTTATCAGGAGATCGTCCAATTACGGGATAATTGTGACACCTTGCTTGCGTAGGAGTACCATAATTTCCGCCATCACTTTGAAGACCCTTGGGGCCGTGGAAAGCCCAACGGCAATGTCTGAAATTGGTAATGACAATCCTGCATCGCAAATCTCAGGAAAGCTTGGAGGATATATCGGGACGTGTAAGTAGGCATATTTTATGTCGACTGACGCCATAAAATCCCCCCTTCCAGACTGGAGATCACTGCTCGAAGAGATTTCATCTTGAACTTGAAAGTTTTCAAATACAGATTGAGGGATTTTAGGTTCAGGATTAGTCTGACCGAGCCGTCCGGCTTTGGTACGACAAAAAGGCTCGAATAAAACCCTCTTCCCCGTTGGGACGGGGTACCGGGACAATGACACTCTGTTGACACAGCTTTTGTATCGCAGCACTCACTACTTCCCTTTCTGGGATAGAAACTGGCAAGGCTGGTTTGAAAAATCGGTGGGGGGGCACCTCCTGAAACTCCAGTTTGTACCCTTGGGACATTATGTCTAACACCCAAGGATCTAGGCCCGATCAAAACCAGACCTGCCTGAAGAGTCTGAGACGCGCCCCCACCTCCCGTAGGGGAGCCCCAGCGTCATGCGGTGGACTTGGCAGAGGAGGACTTTTGGTCCTGGGAGCCTGACACAGCAGACGACCTTTTCCCCCTTCCTCTACCTTTTGAAGCAAGGAAGGACGAGCCTCTTCCTTATTTGTATTTATTAGGCCGAAAGGACTGCATCTGTTTATGGGGTACCTTTTTCTGTTGTGCTGGAACATAAGGAAGAAAAGATGACTTACACGCTGTAGCGGTAGACACCAGGTCAGCGAGGCCGTCACCAAACAAGACACTACCTTTATAAGGGAGTGCTTCCATAGCTTTCTTGGAGTCTGCATCAGCATTTCATTGATGAATCCACAGCGCTCTCCTGACCGAGACTGCCATGGCACTGGCCCTTGATCCCAAGTGGCCAATATCCCTCGCTGCATCCTTTAGGTAAGCTGCAGCATCCCTGATTTAACCAAGAGTCAAAAATAGGATTTTGGTACTTACCAGGTAAATCCTTTTCTTTGAATCCATAGGGGGTACTGGAGTACTCTTGGGATATGGACGGCCTCCATAGGAAAAGGGCACTGAATATTTAAATTTAGAACACTCCACCCCTCCATATCCCAGAGTACCTCAGTGTTTTTTACTGAGCTGAAAAGGAGCTATAGAGAGGTTGACAATGGAGTATTACATATAACATAACGGACAACAATGAATTTGACACATAACGTTACTGACAACTAAACAGTTGACACCATAACCAGCACTTGATAATTTGAACCAGTCGGTGAGTGTGATACCATAAGATCCCCTGAACTTACCAGAAACCAGGTAAAACTGCTCTGGGTGGGCATCCAGTGCCCCCTATGGATTCAAAGAAAAGGATTTACCTGGCAAGTACCAAAATCTTATTTTCTTTTTCATCCACTAGGGGTCACTGGAGTACTCTTGGGACGTACCAAAGCTTTCCCCTTGGGCGGGAGAGCTGTTTGGCACCTGTAACACTAGGCGGCCAAAGCTAGATGCTGATGCCGCAAACGTATCAAACTTGTAAAAGCGCACAAACGTGTGCACTGATGACCATGTAGCCGCACGGCAAAGCTGCGTCGTAGAAGCTCCACGACCAGCTGCCCATGAAGTTCCCACAGAACGTGTGGAATGAGCGGTTACTGATGTAGGCGGCTGTAACCTAGCATGAAGATAAGCCTGACGTATAGTCAGTTTTATCCATCTGGATAAGGTCTGCTTAGACGCTGACCAACCCATCTTGGCAGCATCATAGAGAACAAACAACGTATCCGTCTTACGAACTGTAGACGTTCGGGATACATAAACGCGTAATGCGCGTACCACATCCAGAGTTCCAGAATGTCCTGTTAACACAGGAACTACTATTGGTTGATTGATGTGAAAAGATGACACTACCTTTGGTAAGAAAGCGGGATTCGTCCAAAGTTCCGCTCTGTCATGAAACACCAAATACGGTGACTTGCATGACAAGGCACCCAAATCTGAAACACGCCTTGCCGAAGCTAAGGCTAGAAGAAAAATTGTTTTCCAAGTGAGAAACTTGAAATCTACTTGCTGTAAAGGTTCAAAATATGAAGACTGTAAGAAATCTAAAACCAGATTCAAGTCCCATGGCGCTGTAGGTGGAATGAATGGAGGCTGTACTCTGAGGACACCTTGCAGAAGTGTGTACCGACGGCAATAAAGCCAATAGTCTTTGAAAATAAATTGACAACGCAGATACCTGCACCTTTAGTGTAGATAAACGCAGTCCTCTATCTAACCCCATCTGTAGAAATAACAAAAGAAGGGATAACTTGAAAGATGATGTCGGAAACTTCCGAGCTTCACACCAACCTATATAGGCACGCCAAATTCTGTAATAATGAGCTGCCGTAACTGGCTTCCTAGCTCGTAATATGGTTGGTATAACAGATTCTGGAATGCCCTCTCTTCTTAAGAGTGTGGTCTCAATAGCCACCCCGTCAAACGCAGCCGCGCTAAATCGGGGTAAAGGAACGGACCCTGTTGTAACAAGTCCGGACGTAGTGGGAGCGGCCAAGGATCGTCTGCAAGTAGTCCGTAGAGATCAGAGAACCAAGCTCTCCGAGGCCAATGAGGCGCCACTAGTATGACTGTGACAGACTCTCTTTTGATCCGTTTTAGCACCAGAGGGAGCAGCGGAAACAGATACACTAGGCTGTACGGCCAAGCGATTGTGAGAGCATCCACCGCCACTGCCTTTGGATCTCTCGTTCTGGACACATACTGATGCGTTTAGTGATTGTGGCGAGACGCCATCAGGTCCACTTGAGGGTAACCCCACCTCTGGACCAACATGTGAAACACTTCTGGATTTAATGCCCATTCTCCTGGATGAAAATCCAGACGGATGAGATAATCCGCCTCCCAGTTGTCCACTCCCGGAATGAACACTGCCGACAATATCACCTGGTGGTATTCTGCCCAATTGAGGATTCGAGCTACTTCCCGCATTGCCATGCGGCTTCCCGTTCCTCCTTGTTTGTTGATGTATGCGACTGCCGTCCCGTTGTCTGACTGCACCTGGACAGTCTGAGACCGAAGCATGTGTACTGCTTGTCGTAGCGCATTGTAAATTGCGCGGAGTTCCAGGACATTTATAGACAGCAATCTTTTGTGATCCGCCCAGAGACCCTGGAGCTGACAATTTTGAACTACAGCTCCCCAACCTCTGAGACTCGCGTCCGTCGTTAGAATTATCCAATTACAGCCGTCGAACAGTTTCCCTGCGGTTAAATTGTGTACCTTGAGCCACCAGAGTAGAGACACCCTTGCCCTTGGCGACAACCTCACCCTGTGGTGGATCTGCAGATGCGAGCCCGACCACTGTGCGAGCACATCCAGTTGAAATGGACGCGAGTGAAATCTTCCGAACTAAAGCGATTCGAAAGCCGCCACCATTGTTCCTAAGAGGCGAATGCACAAATGTACCGAGACTGTGCGTGGCTTGAGCACTAATTGTACCAGATGGCAAATAATCTGTACTTTCTGTTGTGGTAGGTAAATTCTTTGATTTACCGTATAGAGAATCATACCTAGGAATTGAAGTCGTTGAGACGGAATTAGAGGTGATTTCTTGAAGTTGACAATCCAACCGTGGTGAACCAGTACATTGTACGTTAGCAGCACATGTTGGAGAAGCATCTGTTGAGATGGGGCTTTGATGAGCAGATCTTCTATTGTCACTCCCAGGGATCTGAGATAATCTATCACAGACAGCACTTTGGTGAATACCCGAGGCGCTGACGAAAGGCCAAACGGTAGAGCCTGAAACTGGTAATGGTTCTGGCGTATTGCAAACCGCAAGAACCTCTGATGAGGTTGCCAAATCGGAATGTGTAAGTACGCATCCTTGAGATCTAGCGCAATCACGAATTCCTTTGGCTCTAAACCTGCAATTACTGAGCGCAGAGATTCCATCTTGAATCTGTAGTAAGTGACGTACCGATTGAGACCCTTTAATTTCAATATTGGCCTGACTGAACCATCCGGCTTCGGTACCACAAACAGACTGGAATAATAACCCTGACCCTGTTGGTGTACAGGGACCGGAATCAAAACTGCTGAATCCAGTAGGGACTGAATGGCAATTTGCAGAACCGCCCTCTTGTCGTCCGAGAGAGGTAGTCCTGTCCTGTCTTGAAAAACCGCAGTGGCGGAAGACAGTCGAACTCTATTTTGTAACCTCTTAACACTAAATTGCGGATCCACGCCAAATGGAACGTCTGAAGGCGTGCTCCCACAATCGGAGAACCGAGATGGGCTGGTAGCCCGTCATGCCACTGGCTTGTCGGTGACCTTAGCGTCCTGACAACTTGTCTTGGTTTGTTGGAAACCAGGTCCTCGACCCCGTCTACCAGGCGTGGCTGTTCCTCTGCCACGTCCGCGAAAGGACTGAGGTCTAAAGGATTTGAACGCAGGTCCAGAGTATCTCCATCTTGGTACTGTTGGAGGCAATGGTAAGAAAACAGACTTTCCTCCCGTGGCCTCAGAAATCCATTTGTCCAATTCAGGACCAAACAACTTCTCGCCACCGTAAGGTAACGCCTCTATACCTCTTTTGACCTCTGCTTGCCAAGAACGCAGCCAGAGAGCTCGTCGTACTGTAACCAGTGACGATGAAATGCGAGAAGTGAGATGACAGACGTCAGTAGAAGCTGTACATAGATACTCCGCAGCCTCACACATTTGATCAGCAAGAAGTATAAGGTGATCGTCATGTAGGGCAGACTTGAGTTCTGTTATCCATACTATGAGTGCCTTAGTGACCCAGATGCCAACCAACGCAGGTCTCATCAGTATCACTCCTGCTGCTATATACATGGACTTTAGCATAGTTTCTATTTTGCGGTCTGAAGGGTCTTTAAGCGTAGTAGCAGTTGGCACTGGTATGGTTAATTTCTTTATAAGTTTCGACACCGACGAATCAAATATTGGTGGATTCTCCCATGTACATGTCAAAGAGTCTGGAAACGGGTAACTAGACTTAAATCTGCAAGGTATAGAAAACCGTTCATCTGGATTCTGTCGTGTTTCTACTAATATCTTATTAAGAGACTCCGAAACAGGAAAACACATTGGAGTTCTCGGTCGTTTAGTAAATACGACTTCATCATTTGTCAGAGGCTCCTCAGTTTCTGTAAACTTCAGAGACTGACGCACCGCTCTGATGAGATCATCAATGCCTAAGCTGTTAAAATCATCACTATCTGACTCCACTTCACCCTCCTCACCCTCATCTTGTGCCGTGAGGTCCGGCATGGAATCGTCAGAATGCAAAATAGCCGAAACAGGTAAATCATAAGACATATGAAATTTATCCCGTCTACCCAAAATGGATTTGGACCTTTCGCAAGGCTGAGACGCCTCCGGTAATTCTGGCGGTCTCACCCTAGACTCAGATCTTGCCGCTTCCCGCTCTTGTCGAGCGGCGGTCAATTCTGATTGCAACCCATCCAGTACATTGGCTAGCATTTCCCATGGAGGGTCTGGGGAGGAAACTGGCTTTAAAACCAGAGCAGAAATTGTATTCATAACTGAATCCACAAAACACTGTACATGTGGTAGATCCATTCGGTTACACTGCTACAGACCTTGCTTTTTAATTTTTGCTGGTGCCTTACTCATTATGGAGACAGACAATACAATATACAAAGACAAGACAATTGCACGACTCAGTAAAAATAGGATTTTGGTACTTACCAGGTAAATCCTTTTCTTTGAATCCATAGGGGGCACTGGAGTACTCTTGGGATATGGACGGGCTTCCGTAGGAACAGCACTGAATATTTAAATTTAGAACACTCCACCCCTCCATATCCCCGAGTACCTCTCAGTGTTTTTTACTGAGCCGAACAGGAACTATAGAGAGGTTTGGAGTATTACATATAACATAACGGACAATAACGAAGTTGACACATAACGTTACTGACAACTAAACAGTTGACACCCTAACCAGCACTTGTAATTTGAACCAGTCGGTGAAAGTGTGTTACCATAAGATCCTCAGAACTCACCACAACTAGGTAAAACTGCTCTGGGTGGTCGTCCAGTGCCCCCTATGGATTCAAAGAAAAGGATTTACCTGGTAAGTACCAAAATCCTATTTTCTTTATCATCCACTAGGGGTCACTGGAGTACTCTTGGGACGTACCAAAGCTTCCCCCGTGGGCGGGAGAGCTGTTTGGCACTTGTAACACTAGGCGGCCAAAGCTAGATGCTGATGCCGCAAACGTATCAAACTTGTAAAAGCGTACAAACGTGTGCACTGAAGACCATGTAGCCGCACGGCAAAGCTGCGTCGTAGAAGCTCCCCGACCAGCTGCCCATGAAGTTCCCACAGAACGTGTGGAATGAGCGGTTACTGACGTAGGCGGTTGTAACCTAGCATGAAGGAAAGCCTGACGTATGGTCAGTTTTATCCATCTGGATAAGGTTTGTTTAGACGCTGGCCAACCTATCTTGGCAGCATCATAGAGAACAAACAACGTATCCGTCTTACGAACTGAAGACGTTCGGGATACATAAACGCGTAATGCGCATACCACATCCAGAGTTCCAGAATGTGCTGTCAACACAGGAACTACTATTGGTTGATTGATGTGAAAAGATGACACTACCTTTGGTAAGAAAGCGGGATTCGTCCGAAGTTCCGCTCTGTCATCATGAAACACCAAATACGGTGACTTGCATGACAAGGCACCCAAATCTGAAACACACCTTGCCGAAGCTAAGGCTAGAAGAAAAATTGTTTTCCAAGTGAGAAACTTTATATCCACTTGCTGTAAGGGTTCAAAATATGAAGACTGTAAGAACTCTAAAACCAGATTCAAGTCCCATGGCGCTGTAGGTGGAATGAATAGAGGCTGTACTCCGAGGACACCTTGGAGAAAAGTGCGTATAGACGGCAATAGAGCCAATCGTCTTTGAAAGTAAATTGACAAAGCAGATACCTGCACCTTTAGTGTAGATAAACGCAGTCCTCCATCTAACCCTGTTTGTAGAAACAAAAGGCGGGATAACTTAAAAGATGATGTCGGAAACTTCCGAGCTTCACACCAACCTATATAGGCACGCCATATTCTGTAATAATGAGCTGCCGTAACCGGCTTCCTAGCTCGTAACATGGTTGGTATAACCGAATCTGGAATGCCCGCTCTTCTTAAGAGGGCGGTCTCAACAGCCACCCCGTCAAACGCAGCCGCGCTAAATCGGGGTAAAGGAACGGACCCTGTTGTAACAGGTCTGGACCCAGTGGGAGCGGCCAAGGATCGTCTGCGAGTAGTCCTCGGAGATCCGAGAACCAAGCTCTCCGAGGCCAATGAGGCGCCACTAGTATGACTGTGGCAGACTCTCTTTTGATCCGTTTTAGCACCAGAGGGAGCAACGGAAACGGTGGAAACAGATACACAAGACTGTACGGCCACGCGACAGTGAGAGCATCCACCGCCACTGCCTTTGGATCTCGTTCTGGACACATACTGGAACGTTTGGTGATTGTGTCGAGACGCCATCAGGTCCACCTGAGGATAACCCCATCTCTGAACCAACATGTGAAACACTTCTGGATTTAATGCCCATTCGCCTGGATGAAAATCCCGACGACTGAGATAATCCGCTTCCCAGTTGTCCACTCCCGGAATGAACACTGCCGACAATATCACCTGGTGGCATTCCGCCCAATTGAGGATACGAGCTACTTCCCGCATTGCCATGCGGCTTCTCGTTCCTCCTTGTTTGTTGATGTATGCGACCGCCGTCGCATTGTCTGACTGCACTTGGACAGGCTGAGAGCGAAGCATGTGCACGGCTTGTCGTAGCGCATTGTAAATTTCGCGGAGTTCCAGGACATTTATAGACAGCAATTTTTCGTGATCCGCCCAGAGACCCTGGAGCTGACAATTTTGAATTACCGCTCCCCAACCTCTGAGACTGGCGTCCGAAGTTAGAATTATCCAATTCCAGCCTCCGAACTGTCTTCCTGCGGTTAAATTGTGTTCCTTGAGCCACCAGAGCAGAGATACTCTTGCCCTTGGCGACAACCTCACCCTGTGGTGAATCTGCAGATGCGAGCCCGACCACTGGGCGAGCACATTCAGTTGAAATGGACGCGAGTGAAATCTTCCGAACTGAAGCGCTTCGAGAGCTGCCACCATTGTGCCTAAGAGGCGAATGCACAAGTGTACAGACACTGTGCGTGGCTTGAGCACTAATTGTACTAGATGGCGTAGAATTTGTACTTTCTGCTGTGGTAGGTAAATTCTTTGATTGACCGTATCGAGAATCATACCTAGGAATTGAAGGCGTTGAGACGGAATTAGATGTGATTTCTTGAAGTTGACAATCCAACCGTGGTGAACCAGTACATCGTACGTTAGCAGCGCATGTTGGAGAAGCATCTGTTGAGACGGAGCTTTGATGAGCAGATCGTCTAAATACGGAACTATTGTCACTCCCAGGGATCTGAGATGAGCTATCATCACAGACATCACTTTGGTGAATACCCGAGGCGCTGATGACAGGCCAAACGGTAGAGCCTGAAACTGGTAATGGTTCTGGCGTATTGCAAACCGTAAGAATTTCTGATGAGGCTGCCAAATTGGAATGTGTAAGTACGCATCCTTGAGATCTAGTCCGCAATCACCGAACGCAGAGACTCCATTTTGAATCTGTAGTAAGTTACGTACTGATTGAGACCCTTTAAGTTCAATATTGGTCTGACTGAGCCATCCGGCTTCGGTACTACAAACAGACTGGAATAATAACCCTGACCCTGTTGGTGTACAGGGACCGGAATCAAAACTGCTGAATCCAGTAGGGACTGGATGGCAATTTGCAGAACCGTCCTCTTGTCGTCCGACAGAGGCAATCCTGTCTTGAAAAACCGCAGAGGCGGAAGACAGTCGAACTTTTGTAACCTTTTAACACTAAATCGCGGATCCACCCATCTGCGGATGTGTGGAACCACGCCAAATGGAACGTCTGAAGGCGTGCTCCCACAATCGGAGAACCGAGATGGGCTGGTAGCCCGTCATGCCACTGGCTTGTCGGTAACCTTAGCGTCCTGGCGAGTTGTGTTGGTTTGTTGGAAACCACGTCCTCGACCACGTCTAGCAGGCGTGGCTGTTCCTCTGCCACGTCCTCGAAAGGGCTGAGGTCTAAAAGATTTGAACGAAGGTCCAGCGTACCTTCTTCTTGATACCGGTGGAGGCAATGTAAGAAAACAGGCTTACCTCCCGTAGCCTCAGCAATCCATGCGTCCAATTCAGGACCAAACAACTTCTTGCCATCGTAAGGCAACGCCTCTATACCTCGTTTGACCGTTGCCTACGCATGATAAGCACGCAGCAAGAGTGCTCTTCGTGCCGTTACTAGCGACGATGAAATACGAGAAGTGAGCTGACAGACGTCAGTAGACGCTGTGCAGAGATACTCTACAGCCTCACTCATTTGATTTACAAGTAGTATCAGGTTTTCGTCATGTAAAGCAGATTTGAGTTCTGTAACCTGCTGCTACATACATGGATTTTAGCATAGTTTCTTAAGCGTAGTAGCTGCTGGCACTGGTATGGTTATTTTCTTGGTAAGCTTGGACACTGAAGAATCAACTATTGGTGGATTCTCCCATGTACACGTTACAGAGTCTGGAAACGGATAACTAGACTTAAATCTGCGAGGTATAGAAAACCGTTTATCTGGATTCTGTCGTGTTTCTACTAACATCTGATTAAGAGATTCCGACACAGGAAAACTTATTGGCGTTTTTCCGTCGTTTCGTAAATACGACCTGATCATTTGCGAGAGGCTCCTCAGTTTCAGGAAACTTCAGAGACAGACGTACCGCTCTGATGAGATCATCAATGCCGGACTGTTAAAATCCTCGCCATCTGACTCCACTTCGCCCTCCTCACCCTGATCTTGTTCCGTGAGGTCTGGCATGGAATCGTCAGAATGCAACATAGCAGAAACTGGAAAATCATAAGACATATGAAATTTATCCCGTTTACCCAAAATGGATTTGGACCTTACGCAAGGCTGAGACGCCTCCGGTAGTTCTGGCGGTCTCACCCTAGACTCAGATCTTGCCGTTTCCCGCTCCTGACGAGCGGCGGTCAATTCTGATTGTAACCTATCTAGTACATTTACTAACATACCCCACGGAGGGTCCGGTGAGGACATTGGTTGTAAACTGGAGCAGAAATGGTATTCTGAACCGGATCCACAAAACATACTGTACATGTGGTAGATCCATCCGGTAACACACTGCTACAGACTTTGCAATTATGCTTTTTAGTTTTTGCTAGTGCCTTACTCATTATGGCGACAGACAATACAATACACAAAAACCAGACACTTGCACGACTCAGTAAAATAGCAGTAAGGTGTCTCTGTATATATATCTGGCCAAGTGCAGTACACGTGGCCAGTACTATGAAATGTGATCCCAAATTCCCACTAACACCCCTGCGCCTCCGGTGGAGTAGCGATGTAGTACTGGAACATTCTGGAATCACAGCAGGAAGACACAGGAAGCATGGTTAAAATGGCTGCCATGCTTAAACATATAATCACAGTGCATTCCATACTGATCTTATAAACAGTCTCCCTGCCAGCATAAACATATATATATATATATATATATATATATATATATATATATATATATATATATATATATATATATATATATATATATATATATATATATATATAAATGTGTGCATACTATCAACAGCCTGATGCTGCTGCTGTCCCTTCTCCCCCCCCCTCGCATCTGCTCATAGCGTGCAGTGCGGGCCGGGCACCCCTGCGCCGGGACCTGGAAGACTGGGAGCGCGTTAGCGCTATGACTACCGGGCCGCAGCGGATACAAGCGGCGGGCGGAGCATTGGGAGAAGCGGCGGCCGGACCAGACGCGAGTAGCAGATGGGCTGTAAGAAGCGCCGGAGCTGAGGCCCGGTGGCCAGAGCAGTTGAGCGGCTACGTTACCCGGCGGCCGGAGCCGCTGCGGCCGCAGTCAGCCGAAAGAAAAACCAGCGCCTTCCCCACACGTCGGGGCGGCAGCGGAAGCTGACCGCCCCGTTCTCACCCCTCACATACCTGCAATAGTTGTACCGAGTCTGGAAACGGTCTGTGATGAGGCTCCGACGGGGCTTCTTAGTAAGCGCCGGCCAGCCTGAGCAGGAGATATGTGTGGCTGTGAGGGAGCTCTTTCAGAGAGGCCCGACACGCCCCTGCTGCTATCAGCAGCTGCACTATCCCTGACCCTGCCTTTTGGAAGGGGGAAAGGGATGTATGAAATTTAAAAATAAAAATATTCAAAGTAATTGTGACCTGAGCCACAGAGCTGTTACTACTTCGAGCACAGAAAAAACACTGAGAGGTACTCGGGATTATGGAGGGGTGGAGTGTTCTAAATTTAAATATTCAGTGCTGTTCCTACGGAAGCCCGTCCATATCCCAAGAGTACTCCAGTGACCCCTAGTGGATGATAAAGAAAATAAGATTTTACTTACCGATAAATCTATTTCTCGTAGTCCGTAGTAGATGCTGGGGACTCCGTCAGGACCATGGGGATTAGCGGCTCCGCAGGAGACAGGGCACAAAAATAAAGCTTTAGGATCAGGTGGTGTGCACTGGCTCCTCCCCCTATGACCCTCCTCCAAGCCTCAGTTAGGATACTGTGCCCGGACGAGCGTACACAATAAGGAAGGATTTTGAATCCCGGGTAAGACTCATACCAGCCACACCAATCACACCGTACAACTTGTGATCTGAACCCAGTTAACAGTATGATAACGTAGGAGCCTCTGAACAGACGGCTCACAACAATAACAACCCGATTTTTTGTAACAATAACTATGTACAAGTATTGCAGACAATCCGCACTTGGGATGGGCGCCCAGCATCCACTACGGACTACGAGAAATAGATTTATCGGTAAGTAAAATCTTATTTTCTCTAACGTCCTAGTGGATGCTGGGGACTCCGTCAGGACCATGGGGATTATACCAAAGCTCCCAAACGGGCGGGAGAGTGCGGATGACTCTGCAGCACCGAATGAGAGAACTCCAGGTCCTCTTTAGCCAGGGTATCAAATTTGTAGAATTTTACAAACGTGTTCTCCCCCGACCACGTAGCTGCTCGGCAGAGTTGTAATGCCGAGACCCCTCGGGCAGCCGCCCAGGATGAGCCCACCTTCCTTGTGGAATGGGCCTTGACAGATTTAGGCTGTGGCAGGCCTGCCACAGAATGTGCAAGTTGAATTGTGCTACAAATCCAACGAGCAATCGTCTGCTTAGAAGCAGGAGCACCCAGCTTGTTGGGTGCATACAGTATAAACAGCGAGTCAGATTTTCTGACTCCAGCCGTCCTTGAAATATATATTTTCAATGCCCTGACAACGTCCAGCAACTTGGAATCCTCCAAATCGCTAGTAGCCGCAGGCACCACAATAGGCTGGTTCAGGTGAAACGCTGACACCACCTTAGGCAGAAAATGAGGACGCGTCCGCAGTTCTGCCCTGTCCGAATGGAAAATCAGATATGGGCTTTTATACGATAAAGCCGCCAATTCTGACACTCTCCTGGCTGAAGCCAGGGCCAGTAGCATGGTTACTTTCCATGTAAGATATTTCAAATCCGCCGATTTGAGTGGCTCCAACCAATGGGATTTGAGAAAATCCAAAACTACATTAAGGTCCCACGGAGCCACTGGGGGCACAACCGGGGGCTGTATATGTAGTACTCCTTTTACAAAAGTCTGGACTTCAGGAACTGAAGCCAATTCTTTCTGGAAGAAAATCGACAGGGCCGAAATTTGAACCTTAATGGACCCCAACTTGAGGCCCATAGACAATCCTGTTTGCAGGAAATGTAGGAATCGACCCAATTGAAATTCCTCCATGGGGGCCTTCCTGGCCTCACACCACGCAACATATTTTCTCCAAATGCGGTGATAATGTTGTGCAGTCACCTCCTTCCTGGCTTTTACCAGTGTAGGAATGACCTCTTCCGGAATGCCTTTTTCCCTTAGAATTCGGCGTTCAACCGCCATGCCGTCAAACGCAGCCGCGGTAAGTCTTGGAATAGACACGGTCCCTGTTGAAGCAGGTCCCGTCTTAGAGGTAGAGGCCACGGATCTTCCGTGAGCATCTCCTGAAGTTCCGGGTACCAAGTTCGTCTTGGCCAATCCGGAGCCACGAGTATCGTTCTTACTCCCCTTTGCCGTATAATTCTCAGTACTTTTGGTATGAGGCACAGAGGAGGAAACACATACACTGACTGGAACACCCACGGCGTTACCAGAGCGTCCACAGCTATTGCCTGAGGGTCTCTTGACCTGGCGCAATACCTGTCCAGTTTTTTGTTGAGGCGAGACGCCATCATGTCCACCTTTGGTTTTTCCCAACGGTTCACAATCATGTGGAAGACTTCTGGATGAAGTCCCCACTCTCCCGGGTGTAGATCGTGTCTGCTGAGGAAGTCTGCTTCCCAGTTGTCCACTCCCGGAATGAACACTGCTGACAGTGCTATCACATGATCTTCCGCCCAGCGAAGAATCCTTGCAGCTTCTGCCATTGCTCTCCTGCTTCTTGTGCCGCCCTGTCTGTTTACGTGGGCGACTGCCGTGATGTTGTCCGACTGGATCAACACCGGCTGACCCCGAAGCAGGGGTTTTGCCAGGCTTAGAGCATTGTAAATCGCTCTTAGCTCCAGTATATTTATGTGAAGAGACATCTCCAGGTTTGACCATACTCCCTGGAAGTTTCTTCCCTGTGTGACCGCTCCCCAGCCTCTCAGACTGGCATCCGTGGTCACCAGGACCCAGTCCTGTATGCCGAATCTGCGGCCCTCTAACAGATGAGCACTCTGCAACCACCACAACAGAGACACCCTTGTCCGTGGCGATAAGGTTATCCGCTGATGCATCTGCAGATGTGATCCGGACCATTTGTCCAGCAGATCCCACTGAAAAGTTCGTGCGTGGAATCTGCCGAATGGAATCGCTTCGTAAGAAGCCACCATCTTTCCCAGGACTCTTGTGCATTGAAGCACAGACACTTTCCCTGGTTTTAGGAGGTTCCTGACAAGTTCGGATAACTCCTTGGCTTTCTCCTCCGGAAGAAACACCTTTTTCTGAACCGTGTCCAGAATCATTCCCAGGAACAGCAGACGTGTCGTCGGGGTCAATTGAGATTTTGGAAAATTCAGAATCCACCCGTGCTGTTGCAGCACTATTTGGGTTAGTGCTACTACGTCCCCCAGCTGTTCCCTGGACCTTGCCCTTATCAGGAGATCGTCCAAGTAAGGGATAATTAATACGCCTTTTCTTCGAAGAAGAAACATCATTTCGGCCATTACCTTGGTAAAGACCCGAGGTGCCGTGGACAATCCAAACGGCAGCGTCTGAAACTGATAATGACAGTTTTGCACCACGAACCTGAGGTACCCTTGATGTGAAGGGCAAATTGGGACATGCAGGTAAGCATCCTTGATGTCCAGGGACACCATAAAGTCCCCTTCTTCCAGATTCGCTATCACTGCTCTGAGTGACTCCATCTTGAACTTGAATTTTTGTATGTACAGGTTCAAAGATTTCAGATTTAGAATAGGTCTTACCGAGCCGTCCGGCTTCGGTACCACAAATAGTGTGGAATAATACCCCTTTCCCTGTTGTAGGAGGGGTACCTTGACTATCACCTGCTGAGAATACAGCTTGTGAATGGCTTCCAATACCGTCGCCCTGTCTGAGGGAGACGTTGGCAGAGCAGACTTTAGGAACCGGCGAGGGGGAGACTTCTCGAATTCCAACCTGTAACCCTGAGATATTATCTGCAGGATCCAGGGGTCCACCTGTGAGTGAGCCCACTGTGCGCTGAAATTCTTGAGTCGACCCCCCACCGCCCCCGAGTCCGCTTGTAAAGCCCCAACGTCATGCTGAGGGCTTTGCAGAAGCCGGGGGGGGGGGGGGGGGGCTTCTGCTCCTGGGAAGAAGCTGCTTGGTGCACTCTCTTACCCTTTCCTTTGCCTCGGGGCAAATATGACTGTCCTTTCGCCCGCTTGTTCCTATAGGAACGAAAGGACTGCGGCTGAAAAGACTGTCTTTTTCTGTTGGGAGTTGACCTGAGGTAAAAAGGTGGATTTCCCGGCTGTTGCCGTGGCCACCAAATCCGATAGACCGACCCCAAATAATTCCTCCCCCTTATACGGCAATACTTCCATATGCCGTTTGGAATCCGCATCACCTGACCATTGTCGCGTCCATAAACTTCTTCTGGCAGATATGGACATCGCACTTACTCTCGATGCCAGAGTGCAAATATCCCTCTGTGCATCTCGCATATATAGAAATGCATCCTTTAAATGCTCTGTAGTCAGTAAAATACTGTCCCTATCCAGGGTATCAATATTTTCAGTCAGGGAATCCGACCAAACCACCCCAGCACTGCACATCCATGCAGAGGCGATGGCTGGTCGCAGTATAACTCCAGTATGAGTGTATATACTTTTCAGGGTAGTTTCCAGCCTCCTATCTGCTGGATCCTTGAGGGCGGCCGTTTCAGGAGACGGTAACGCCACTTGTTTTGATAAGCGTGTGAGCGCCTTATCCACCCTAGGGGGTGTTTCCCAGCGCGCCCTAACCTCTGGCGGGAAAGGATATAATGCCAATAACTTCTTTGAAATTAGCAGTTTTCTATCGGGGTTAACCCACGCTTCATCACACACTTCATTCAATTCATCTGATTCAGGAAAAGGTACAGGTAGTTTTTTCAGACCCCACATAATACCCCTTTTTGTGGTACATGCAGTATCAGAGATATGTAAAGCCTCCTTCATTGCCGTGATCATATAACGTGTGGCCCTACTGGAAAATACGTTTGTTTCTTCACCGTCGACACTAGATTCGGTGTCCGTGTCTGGGTCTGTGTCGACCGACTGAGGTAAAGGGCGTTTTACAGCCCCTGACGGTGTCTGAGACGCCTGTACAGGTACTAACTGGTTTTCCGGCCGTCTCATGTCGTCAACTGATTTTTGTAATGTGCTGACATTATCACGTAATTCCATAAATAAAGCCATCCATTCCAGTGTCGACTCCCTAGGGGGTGACATCACCATTACCGGCAATTGCTCCGCCTCCACACCAACATCGTCCTCATACACGTCGACACACACGTACCGACACAGCAGACACAGGGAATGCTCTTATCGAAGACAGGACCCCACTAGCCCTTTGGGGAGACAGAGGGAGAGTTTGCCAGCACACACCCAAGCGCTATAAATATATAGGAACAACCCTATAGAAGTGTTGTCTCCCTTATAGCAGCTTAATATATATCAAAAACGCCAAAAAAAAGTGCCCCCCCTCTCTTTTTAACCCTGTTTCTGTAGTGCAGTGCAGGGGAGAGTCCTGGGAGCCTTCCTCGCAGCGGAGCTGAGCAGGAAAATGGCGCTGTGTGCTGAGGAGATAGGCCCCGCCCCCTATTTCGGCAGGCTCTTCTCCGGAGTTTGTGAGACCTGGCAGGGGTTAAATACATCCATATAGCCCCAAGGGCTATATGTGATGTATTTTTTAGCCAGAACAAGGTATTCTCATTGCTGCCCAGGGCGCCCCCTGCAGCGCCCTGCACCCTCCGTGACCGCTGGTGTGAAGTGTGTGACAACAATGGCGCACAGCTGCAGTGCTGTGCGCTACCTCATGAAGACTGAAAAGTCTTCTGCCGCCGGTTTCTGGACCTCTTCGTTTTTCGGCATCTGCAAGGGGGTAGGCGGCGCGGCTCCGGGACCGGACTCCATGGCTGGGCCTGTGTTCGATCCCTCTGGAGCTAATGGTGTCCAGTAGCCTAAGAAGCCAATCCATCCTGCACGCAGGTGAGTTCACTTCTTCTCCCCTAAGTCCCTCGTTGCAGTGAGCCTGTTGCCAGCAGGACTCACTGTAAAATAAAAAACCTAAGCTAAACTTTTCTAAGCAGCTCTTTAGGAGAGCCACCTAGATTGCACCCTTCTCGGCCGGGCACAAAAATCTAACTGGCTTGGAGGAGGGTCATAGGGGGAGGAGCCAGTGCACACCAACTGATCCTAAAGCTTTACTTTTTGTGCCCTGTCTCCTGCGGAGCCGCTATTCCCCATGGTCCTTTCAGGAACCCCAGCATCCACTAGGACGATAGAGAAACCTAACTGAGGCTTGGAGGAGGGTCATAGGGGGAGGAGCCAGTGCACACCACCTGATCCTAAAGCTTTATTTTTGTGCCCTGTCTCCTGCGGAGCCGCTAATCCCCATGGTCCTGACGGAGTCCCCAGCATCCACTAGGACGTTAGAGAAATAGTACTAAGGTGTGTGTGAGATATAGATATAGATATATATATATATATATATATATATATATATATCTATATCTATATCTGGCCAAGTGCAGTACACGTGGCCAGTACTATGAAATGTGATCCCAAATTCTAACACCCCTGCGCCTCCGGTGGAGTAGAGATGTAGTACCGGAACGTTCTGGAATCACAACAGGAAGACAAAGGAAGCATGGTTAAAATGGCTGCCATGCTTAAATTTATAGTCACAGTACAGGTTATAAATCTTTTAAACTGATATATAACCTTGCATGAAAATCCTGTGTATATCCTCCCTGCAGCCTAGCATGCTGCTGCTGCTTGTCCCCTCTCGTGCCGCTGCTTGCAGCCTGTAATGCCCCCCCCCCCTGTATGCTCTGTTGCGGAGGCAGTATGCGGAGCGGGCAGTGTTAGTGTGAGGCGGCCAGCGGGAGCAGGGTAGCGGGACGCGCTGCAAACAGACAGCAGGAGGCGGGGCCCTTTGAAGCGGCTCTGATCAGCGGCGGCAGGTGGTATAGGGATCCAAGCGGCCTGTAGTATGGTGCGGTAGCTGTTAAAGAAAACAGTGTCCCCACACAGTGGGGCGGTAGCGCGAGCTGACCGCCCTGACCAACATACCTGGACTCCTGTGTTGAGGCTCCGACGGGGCTTCTCTGAAAGCACCGGCCAGCCTTTCTGCAGGATGTCTGTCTGGCTGTGAGGATGCTCTTTTAGTGAGGACAGACACGCCACAGCTGCATGTAGCAGCTTCCACTATCCCTGACCCTGGCCTTTTGGAAGGGGGAAAGGGATGTGGTATGAAGAAAAAAAAATATTAACTAAAAAATAAAAATATTCAAAATAATTGTGGACTAAGCCACACAAGCCTGTTGCTATTTGAGCACAGAAAAAACACTGAGGTACTCTGGGATATGGAGGGGTGGAGTGTTCTAAATTTAAATATTCAGTGCCCTGTTCCTATGGAGACCGTCCATATCCCAAGAGTACTCCAGTGACCCCTAGTGGATGAAAAAGAAATATATGCAGTGACCTTTCAGAACATCAGTAGTCATTCATTTTTCAAATACTGTACACTGACCCAGTTTTAGCCATGCTTTATACTGTACTCACCCCCTTCTGGTTTCCATACAGCCAAACATCACATCCTGGATTCAAGTATATGGTCACATCCAATATCCCATTAGTGTCTTACACTAGGGAAAGCAGTATTCACCAAATACAGCAGGTAAACCTACCCTCTTTAATCAGGCTTCTTAAACTCAGTCAGTACTGGACACCAAGACTCCATGAACTGACCTGGAATGGGCAGATATGTACAGTAGTTGATGTTTGTTTTTCGGCTCAAACACCTTCAATGTTTTTTTCATGACAGAAATAGGATACTGGTCACCTTAAGGAGTCATATGGATATCTGCTACTTATTTTATTTTTTTATGTGCATTCTAGCCATGAGTATATAATGGAGATTAAACCCAATACAATATACATGTATGTGTAGGGAATGTGCTATGCATCACATACACCTGTATCCATGGTTGAAGGTATGCGACAAGAACTCAGCCAGATCGCTACCACTCACCCCCATAAACCAACATGGAGGTCCTTATTCTGGGGCATCATTAATGTAAGTACTGGGACTTGTCTCAAGCCAGTCAGGATCACCCCACACTCATAACATGCAAGGAGTGTGGGTGGTGATCAGGAAGCCATTAAAAACCATGTGATGCTACATTTTACAAGTCTACATTAAGACCGACTCTTCCATTTTCCAACTGTAAACAAGGCAAAGTAGGAGTGGTATAGACCAAGACATGCAATGGCCATATGTAGGCACCTCTGCAGCATATTCAGTTACTCCTTGTGATGGAAAAAGGTTGCAGGTGTGAAGTCAGTCACCCATCTGCATTCCCACAAGGGGATACGGTCATTAGGCTGACAAGACAGGTCGAAAGTCATTAGGTCGACCAATAGTTGTCAATATGCAAAAGCGCAGCGGCGTGAGGCACCTTGCCCGAAGCATGGCGAGCGAAGTGAGGGGACACTGCACTAACTGGGGTTCCCAGTCACTTTACTAATAAAACCACACCATAAAAAGTAAACTCATGTCGACCAATTACGGTCAACCTAAGTCTTGTCGACCTAATGACCCATATCCCCAAATAAATTCTAAGGTTATAGTATTACATTTCTGAAGGAACAATACTTAGCATACCACCACCCCACCAAGCTTCCCAGCATGCGCACTCAACTATAAATCACCCCCTTAACAGCCTATTAAATCCTGTCGCTGTTCAAGAATTACTACAGTATATAAACATCTCACTTATGAAAGGATGATTAACGCTGCTAAAAATTAAACATCTAGTGGAAAGAACCAGATGGAAGTTAAACAATGCAGATTAGTTTATTCCAGAGGAAACCATGAAAAAAAAACTTGATCTTTATCAATATAAAAATGAACTTGATATAGGACTCTGCTCAAAATAAAAAACTAGGTTTATCCAATTGAGATCTCCACAAGGTGCCACTTGCCCTCTACAAGTTGAAGATTAGTTCCTAGATTGTTTAGTATAGGAGGAAAATAAATCTGTAACAGTAGAACGGATCATTTCCATAAACGTCCATTAAAAAATTGCACACCTATAAAATACAGGTCCCGAAAACCATGATAAAACAGCCGAAGAGTTCCAAGAAAGCTAAAGTCACTGGGACTCTTCCTCCTTTATCTTCTTATTCACCCTTTCTAAAATTACATTCAGGTCCATAGTCTTGTTTAGCTTGTAGTAAGTTTCCTGTCTGACGGAATGAATGGCAAGCCAGCCAGGAATCAGCTCCACCAATAGCAGGAGGTGCTTCTCCATGTCACCTGCATAAAGAGGATAATATATATATAGATATTACTTAAAATATAATTATGAGCGTAACACTATTAAAAATGCAACTAAAAATAGAATTTTTTCTCAAAGTATTGGGGAGCATATGGGGATTGGGCTGGTGGAGTAAAGATATAAAAACAAAACAAAAACAAGCCTTTCGCAATAGAGAGCTGGTTATTCTTTGGTGTGGTCTTCAGTTTGCCGGCTGTCGGAATCCCGGCGCACAGTATACTGGCGCCGGAATCCTGTCAGCCACCATACCAACACCTTTTCTCCCTCTTCGGGGTCCACGACCTCCCCCTGGAGGGAGAATAGATAGCGGGGCGTTTTTAACGCACCACCGGCGCAGCATGGCGATCGCAGCAAGCCTACAAAGGGCTCATTTGCGCTCGGAATTCCAGTGCCGGTATGCTGGCCGCAGAGAGCCCGGCTGCCGGCATACTATACTACACCCATTCTTTGCATATCATGGTCTCAGCAGCAACTTATTTACAATAAACATTCAATTAGGCAGAAGACAGCAGTATGCCTTTACTTTACGATAGCCTTGGGTGCCCAGTCTATATGCACTACTAAAAGCTCTTTGGCCACATCCACAAGCAAAAACATGACTGCAGAAGGGACGCAGTTAAAATGCCCAGGAGCCAAAATCCCAACGTCAGAATGCCAACTTGCGGCCGGAACACCAGCATCAAAATGTATTCCTGCCGCAAATTGGCAGACGCCTATAATTTAGGTTCCCTACAGAATTCACACTCTACGGTTAATTTTGTCAGGAGCCAATTAACCTACCAGTATAATTTTGGGCTATGGGAGGAAATCCATGCAAGCACAGGCAGAACATACAAACTCCAGTTAGGGCCATGGCGGATTCAAACCCAAGACATCGTTGCTCTAAGGCAATGCTTATCATTACATCAACTGTGCTGTCCAGCTTAGACCACAGATCCTACCAGCTGCAGACAAGCCTTTTAACTGCTAAAGCTCAGCAGTAGGACAATCGCACACTGCAGCGCCTCTCCTTCAGTCCGTAGCTAGGATTTGAGAGCATGTCCCTCAAGCACCTTTACAAGATGTTCTCATAGGTGGTAGCGCAGCTGTAAGGTAAGCATGGTTGATGACAGAAGGGGGCTGTGTCTCACCTGAAGACATGGATGAGCGGTAACTGGAATTTATCTTGTTGCACACTATCTCTACAGTCAGGGCTGGCTTCTTCTCTGCCACAAAGACATTGCGAAGAATACGGGCCAACTCTGGCAGCCTGGACATCATGAGGAGACGTTCCTCCTGCTGGGGTTTACGCATCATCACAGCTTGAAGTTTCTGCACCTCTTTAGCCCGAATCTGAGGGAAACATTAAAGCAATCTGTTGTTCATACATAGCAATATTTTAGTTTGTGCCTAGAATTTGGTACCTCAAGACTACAATGACCCAAGATTTGGCCAAGAATGCACTTAGAATATACTGTCACCCATTCTGAATTTTTCAGAAATCCCCATCACAAAAGACGTGTTCCCCAGGTGTGAATCAACATAACCTACCCTCTCCAGCAGGGACTGAGACACTCCTTTCAGGGCACTTGGTGCGGAAAGAACAGGTTTAGACTCCTCTTGTGCAGGTTTCTGTTCTACAATACTGCTCTCTGCAGTCCTCAAAGCTAGATTTGCCAGAGCTTTTTCCATCTTTATGGAGAAAAAAAGTCCATGTACAACCAATTAATTTCCAATGTACAAGTCTATGCATGCAGTATAAAGATCACCTTCATGAGGGCCAGCTAAGCTGAAGAAACCTGAATCTAGCTTCACAAGACTGAATTGGTTGCTTTAAGTACTGCACAAGTGGCCAACAAGTATTTTGGGACAATGAAAACATTAGGTAAAACCTTAGAAATGAACACATTGAAGACAGACCATACAGAGTGCTGGAGGGAAGCAAATGTTATTTTGCAAGTCTTTCCAAGCAGTTTAGCGTAATTTGTGAGAACCGATGTATTTTAGTTCACTCAGAACACACCCACTCACCTTGGGAGTCATCATACCACGGGCTTTGGTCAGCACCTCCTGTGCCGTGGTCATCTTGTCTACCTGTGGGGGCTGTGGGAGCTCAGCTGCCAATATATCCGGTATCTCATCAACATTGAATCGTGGGTGCCAGCGGGTCAGCTTGTCATCAGGCACCACCATTGGAGGATTCAAGGTTGCCAAGAAGGACTAGAGAAAGATAGGTTGATTATTGAAAGCGGACACTGACTGTTTTTACAGACTTAACTGGAATTATTTTTTTTTTCTTTTAATACAAAGTTTAGAAAAAGTGGAGGTTTTTTCTAGTGTATCAGGTGAAGAACATTTATCCAGAATGTTTTGTAAAAACACTTTTCCCCCCCAAACAGATAGTCACCATCAGAGCATTGCGGCTGCTCAACCGAGCAGCCACCAGGTCTACACTGGATTTGCATTTCTTCAGCCACTGGATGTGTATATGGGGGCGGGGGGGGGGGGGGGCGGGTGTCCTGCTGTACTGACCGATGAGCAGTGACTGGCAGGCATTGGGGAAGGGTGTAGGGAAGCAGAGGGGTGTCCCTCTGAGCAGCAGCTGTGGGAAGATTATCTTCATGCAGTGACCCATACTGTATCTGACTGGTCGCAAGTTTCCAACCTGATCAAATAACGCACTGCCTGGCGTGGTTGCAAACGACATGACCATGCTAGGCAAGTGGTTAAAGCAAAGCAGATGAGGGGGCAGGCGCACACTAAACGTTTACTCCACACCAACACTTACTCTGTGGTGCAGCTTTACTATGTTGGTCAGGTTTCTATGGAACCTCCGCCTGCGGTCCAAGAGGCAGCTTACTGAGAGCTGAGGGCACCCATCCAGTTTATCTGCAATGTTGAGGACACTTGTATTAAACAGTTTCACATTAACAGGGTTACCCATTCTATTAAAAAAAATGAAAAATAAAAAAGGACAGCCTACTCACCTTCTGGAACTATTGGCTCCACGGTAAGCTGGTAGTCTGACTTCTTCATTCCATCCTTGTAGGTTGGGATATTCTTCTCCTGTCTGAACTTGTAGGCAGTGGGATACACAGTTTTGATCTGTCCCACATTGCGCTCCTCAAACTGCCTGCAGGAGAACAAGTTAGACTACACAGGACAATGGCACAGAACTATTATACAAGTAATACCAGTAAAGACATTTTCTTACGATTAACTATATAGTCAAAATCGTAAGTAAAGTTAGTGCAGATCGCAAGGTGAAAGTCACCTTGCAATCCCGATGCGCAGTCGGCATTGCAAGCAAGTAGAAACGATAGTCAAAATTGACACTAAGCCAAAAAGGAGATTTATGGTAGACTTACCATGGTTAAATCTTTCTACGAGGTACACTAGATTCCACAGGGAATACATTGAGGGGTGTGTAGAGTTGGATCTTGATCTGAGACACCAACATGCTAAAGCTTTGACTGCTCCCAGGATGCATTGCACCGCCTCCTCTATTACCCCCACCTCCATGCACTGGAGCTCAGTTTCGTTAACCAGTCCAATGAAGTATCAGGTAACAGACGGTAGATGTTAGTCACATAGAACCACATTCTCACAACAGGAGGAGAGACCAGTGGCTAATGCCATACAAACCAAAAGAAGCCAAGTGCGTCAGGGTGGGCACCCTGTGAATCCACTGTACCTCGCAGAAAGACTTAACTATGGTAAGTCTACCATTAATCTCCTTTTATGCAGCGGGGTACACTATGATTCCACAGGGAATAGATCAGGGGTATCTGACCTGAGGGAGGCAGTCCTCTACATAAATACGGAGATCCCGTACCACCTCCAAAGACCGCTCTCTGAAGGACAAACCAGAAGAGATAAGAGGAGGGAACCACACTCTTGGTTAAGATGAAAAGATACCACCTTAGGTAGATAACCAGGGCGAGTTCGAAGAACTGCCCGGTCCTGGTGAAAAATCAGAAAGGGTGGACGACAGGACAAAGCGCCTAAGTCAGACTCCCTCCTAGCAGAGGCAATAGCCAGTAAAAACGTGACCTTAAGCAGAAGATAAGATCCACAGACTCAAGAGGTTCAAATGGAGACTCTTGTAGGGCATTTAAGACAGACAGATCCCATGGAGCCACAGGAGGAACATAGGGAGGCTGAATCTGTGAAACGCCCTGAGTGAAAGTATGAACGTCAGAAATGGATGCAATTTCTCTGAAACCACACTGACAAGGCAGAAATATGAACCTTGAGGGAGTCCAGCTGAAGGCCTAAATCTAGGCCTTGTTGCAGAAAAGCCAAAAGCCTAGAAGTTCTGAACAAATACGCAGAATTCTTAGCAGCACGCCATGTGAAGTAAGCGTTCCAAACCCTGTAATAAAGACGTGCAGAAACCGGTTTGCGGGCCTTCAACATAGTTTGAATAACCAATTCAGAGAATCCCTTTGCCCTCAGGAGTGAAGCTTCAGGAGCCACGCTGTCAAACCCAGTCTGGCCTGGTCCGGATAGAGACAAGGGCCATGAACGAGGAGGTCTGGGCGTTGAAGTAGAAGAGGACGCTCTATCGAGAGAACCTGCAGGTCTGAGAACCAATGCCGTCTGGGCCACGCTGGAGCGAATAGTAGTATTCCTCTTTCTTGCTTGAATTTCCGTAGTAGCCTGGGCAGGAGTGACACTGGAGGGTACACGTATGGCAACCGAAAGTTCCATGGAATTACCAGTGCGTCCACGAACACTGCTTGAGAATACCTTGTCCTTGATCCGAAGACCAGAACCTTATGATTGTGTTGAGACGCCATCAGATCTACATCTGGTAGGCCCAACTTGTCCACTAGTAGTTGAAAGACTTCCGGATGAAGACTCCACTCTCCGGCATGAACGTCTCGACGACTGAGGAAATCCGCTTCCCAGTTATTGCTGGCAGATTGTGTTCTGTCCAACTGAGGATTTTGGATACCCCCAGCTTTGGGATGCAGCTTTGAGTGCCACCTTGATTTATATACACCACTGTGGTGGCGTTGTCTGATTAGTACAGAACAGGCCTGTTCAAGTACAGAGGCAGGGCCAGTGTCAACGCACTGAACACTGTCTGCAATTCCAGAATGTTTATCAGGAGGAGACTCCTGCCTGGTCCACCGACCCTGGAGAGTGTTGCTCCAACCCTGCAGACTAGCATCCGTTGACAGGAGGACCCAGTTGGAGATCCAGAAGAAATGGCCCCTGCTCAACTGTTGGTCCTGTAGCCACAAGCTCAGTGACAGACGAACCTCCGGAGTCAAAGAGATCATTTGAGACCTGATCCGACGAGGCAGGCCGTCCCACTTGGGAAGGATCAAGTTCGGCAGAGGGTGGGAATGAAATTGAGTGTACTCTACCATGTTGAAAGCAGACACCATGAGGCCTAGTACTTGCATCGCCAAGTATCGATACTCTTGGGCGAGATAGGAAATATTTGATCCTGTCCTGAAGTTTCAGGACTTTCTATGGAGACAAAAACAATCGTTGGCTGTGTGTGTCCAATAGTGCCCCCAGGTTCACCATGCTCTGAGCAGGGACCAGCAAGGACTATTTCCAGTTGAGGAGCCACCCGTGGGCTTGTAGGAATTGGACCGTCTGTTCCAGATGACTGAGGAGAACCTCTTGGGAGTTCACCAGGATCAGCAAGTCGTCCAGATATGGCAGGATCCTGATTCCCTGACGGTGGAGAAGAGCGGTCATAACGGCCATGACCTTTGTGAAGATCCAAGGGGTTGTGGCTAATCCAAAAAGGCAGTGCCTGGAACTGATAATGTAGGTTGCCAATAGCAAATTGCTGATGCGACATGGCAATAGGTATGTGCAGGTAAGCATCCTGTATGTCCAGGGATACCATATAGTCTTCGGGTTCCATGCCCAGCACTATAGAGCACAAAGTTTCCATACGGAATTTGGATACCCTCACAAACTTGTTCAATGATTTGAGGTAGAGTATAGGCCAGAAGGACCCATTTGGTTTCGGAACTAGAAACAGTCTTAGAGTATCCTCTGCCTCTCTGGTACCGGCGCTACCACTCCTGTATCCAGGAGGGATTGCGCAACCAAGTGTAGAGCTTGCGCTTTTTACCGATCCGCAGGGATAACAGTTGTGTAAAACTGGCGAGGGGGACATCACTTGAAAGATTGCTTAAAAGGGAGCCCCGCCAAAGTATTTTTGGAGTCCAGGTCCAACTTCCAGGACCACAACCACATAATTCGACGAGCCAGGATAGACATAGTAGATGCCTTGGCCGCCATTACACCTGCATCAGAGGCCTCCTCCTGAATATAGTGGGAGGCTATGGTAAAATAAGACAGATATTGTCTTGCAGCGTAAGAAAAATCCTGAGGAAGCTGATCCTCAATTGCCTGAACCTGTGCTTCAATTCCTTTCGCTGCCCAGGAGGCTGCCATAGTGGGTCTATGTACAGCACAATTGAAGGAGTAAATAGACAAGACATCCCTCCACATGCTTATCAGTTGGTTCAGTCAGTGAGGTGACAGCCATAGTAGATGACACCACAAAACAAGCAACGAGAGTCCACCGGTGGTGGTTTCCCACTTGTTACATAACTCCGCAGGGATAGGATAACAAGCCAGCATCTTTTTAGACAGGGAAAATGTATTTCCTGGCTACGACCAGGATTCCTGACGTATGTCAGTTAAGTGGTCAGAATGTGGTAAGACTACTTTAGCAACTTTGACGTTTTAACTTATCAGGTTTCTTAGACACAGTAGGAGGCTAAATGTCATCATCTAGTTGAAAAATTATCTTAATAGCCTCCAGTAGGTCAGGATCATGAACCTGGGTTGTAGATTCCTCATCAGAAGCGGCTGCATCAGTGTCTGACGAACCAATATATTCCCCATCCTCATCGGAAGAATTATCTGAAATATTAGTGGATTGTGAGGAAAAAATATCCCGTTTAGATGACCCCTTGGTCCCGGAGGGGCGTGGGGTAGACTTTTGTCTAACCAAGGACTGATTTAATTGTTGTAATTGAGTATCCACCCAGGGCAGATTAACTACAGGGACAATATGTGGCTGCCATTGTACAGGAGGTCCCACAGGGAGCGCAAGACGTGTCACAAGTGTACTTCACATACTTGAAAACACTGCCAGGGTGGGTCCTGATTGGCTACAGGTTGACTGGGTGTATGGCACTCAGTGCATGAGCCAGCAGCTAAAACTTCCCCCTCAGGTAAATCCATGGTGCCAGTACTGCAGGATGCAGAAGCGTCCACAGATTTCCTGCCCTGTGTGGCAGACATAAGGAATGTAGCCTTAGGGCGTAACAGTACAATACAGCCAGACAAATACAATACCTGCAAAACCCCTGTGTTATGTGACAGTAAACACAAGATTTAAGCAGTATGAGGCAACAAACAGTAAAAAATAAGAATTTACTCACCGGTAATTCTATTTCTCATAGTCCGTAGTGTATGCTGGGTACTCCGCAAGGACCATGGGGAATAGACTGGCTCTGCAGGAGACTGGGCACTCTTAAAAGATTAGGTACTATATCTGGTGTGCACTGGCTCCTCCCTCTATGCCCCTCCTCCAGACCTCAGTTAGGGAAACTGTGCCCGGAAAAGCTGACATTACTAGGAAAGGATTTGGAATCCAGGGTAAGACTCATACCAGCCACACCGTACAACTTGTGATAACTGGGTATAGTTAACAGTATGAACAACAACTGCGCCTCATTCAACAGATGGCTCAGAACAACAACCCTATAGTTAAGCAATAACTATATACAAGTATTGCAGAAGTCCGCACTTGGGACGGGCTCCCAGCATCCACTACGGACTACGAGAAATAGAATTACCGGTGAGTAAATTGTTATTTTCTCTGTCGTCCTAGTGGATGCTGGGAACTCCGTAAGGACCATGGGGATTATACCAAAGCTCCCAAACGGGCGGGAGAGTGCGGATGACTCTGCAGCACCGAATGAGCAAACTCTAGGTCCTCCTCAGCCAGGGTATCAAACTTGTAGAATTTTGCAAAAGTGTTTAATCCCGACCAAGTAGCAGCTCGGCAAAGTTGTAAAGCCGAGACCCCTCGGGCAGCCGCTCAAGAAGAGCCCACCTTCCTCGTGGAATGGGCTTTTACCGATTTAGGATGCGGTAGTCCAGCCGCAGAATGTGCAAGTTGAATCGTGCTACAGATCCAGCGAGCAATAGTCTGCTTAGAAGCAGGAGCACCCAGCTTGTTGGGTGCATACAGGATAAACAGCGAGTCAGATTTCCTGACTCCAGCCGTCCTGGAAACATATTTTCAGGGCCCTGACTACGTCCAGCAACTTGGAGTCCTCCAAGTCCCTAGTAGCCGCAGGTACCACAATAGGCTGGTTCAAGTGAAATGCTGAAACCACCTTAGGGAGAAATTGAGGACGAGTCCTCAATTCTGCCCTGTCCGTATGAAAAATTAGATAAGGGCTTTTATAGGATAAAGCCGCCAATTCTGAGACACGCCTGGCTGAAGCCAGGGCTAACAGCATTACCACTTTCCAAGTGAGATATTTTAAGTCCACAGTGGAGAGTGGTTCAAACCAATGTGATTTTAGGAACCCCAAAACTACATTGAGATCCCAAGGTGCCACTGGAGGCACAAAAGGAGGCTGTATATGCAGTACCCCCTTGACAAACGTCTGAACTTCAGGAACTGAAGCCAGTTCTTTCTGGAAGAAAATCGACAGGGCCGAAATTTGAACCTTAATGGACCCTAATTTTAGGCCAATAGACAGTCCTGTTTGCAGGAAATGCAGGAAACGACCCAGTTGAAATTCCTCTGTAGGGGCCTTCCTGGCCTCGCACCACACAACATATTTACGCCAAATACGGTGATAATGCTGCACGGTTACATCCTTCCTGGCTTTGATCAGGGTAGGGATGACTTCATCCGGAATGCCTTTTTCCTTCAGGATCCGGCGTTCAACCGCCATGCCGTCAAACGCAGCCGCGGTAAGTCTTGGAACAGACAGGGTCCCTGCTGGAGCAGGTCCTTTCTTAGAGGTAGAGGCCACGGGTCCTCTGTGAGCATCTCTTGAAGTTCCGGGTACCAAGTCCTTCTTGGCCAATCCGGAGCCACGAGTATAGTCCTTACTCCTCTCCTTCTTATGATCCTCAGTACCTTGGGTATGAGAGGCAGAGGAGGGAACACATACACTGACTGGTACACCCACGGTGTTACCAGAGCGTCCACAGCTATTGCCTGAGGGTCTCTTGACCTGGCGCAATACCTGTCCAGTTTTTTGTTGAGGCGGGACGCCATCATGTCCACCTTTGGTTTTTCCCAACGGTTCACAATCATGTGGAAGACTTCTGGGTGAAGTCCCCACTCCCCCGGATGGAGGTCGTGTCTGCTGAGGAAGTCTGCTTCCCAGTTGTCCACTCCCGGAATGAACACTGCTGACAGTGCTATCACATGATTTTCCGCCCAGCGAAGAATCCTTGCAACTTCTGTCATTGCCCTCCTGCTTCTTGTGCCGCCCTGTCTGTTTACGTGGGCAACTGCCGTGATGTTGTCTGACTGATCAGCACCGGCTGACCTTGAAGCAGAGGTCTTGCTAGGCTTAGAGCATTGTAGATGGCCCTTAGCTCCAGGATATTTATGTGAAGTAATGTCTCCAGGCTTGACCACAAGCCCTGGAAATTTCATCCCTGTGTGACTGCTCCCCAGCCTCTCAGGTTGGCATCCGTTGTCACCAGGACCCAGTCCTGAATGCCAAATCTGCGGCCCGCTAGAAGATGAGCACTCTGCAACCACCACAGGAGAGACACCCTTGTCCTTGGTGACAAGATTATCCGCTGATGCATCTGAAGATGCGACCCGGACCATTTGTCTAGCAGATCCCACTGGAAGGTTCTTGCGTGGAATCTGCCGAATGGGATTGCTTCGTAAGAAACCACCATCTTTCCCAGGACCCTTGTGCATTGATGCACTGAGACTTGGCCTGGTTTTAGGAGATTTCTGACTAGTTCGGATAACTCCCTGGCTTTCTCCTCCGGGAGAAAACACCTTTTTCTAGACTGTGTCCAGGATCATCCCTAGGAATAGAAGGCGTGTCGTCGGGATCAGCTGAGATTTTGAAATATTGAGAATCCAACCGTGCTGGCGCAGCACTATCTGAGATAGTGCTACCCCGACTTCCAACTGTTCCCTGGATCTTGCCCTTATCAGGAGATCGTCCAAGTAAGGGATAACAAACTCCCTTCCTTCGAAGGAGTATCATCATTTCGGCCATTACCTTGGTAAAGACCCGGGGTGCCGTGGACAATCCAAACGGCAGCGTCTGAAACTGATAGTGACAGTTCTGTACCACAAACCTGAGGTACCCTTGGTGAGAAGGGTAAATTGGGACATGTAGGTAAGCATCTTTGATGTCCAGAGACACCATATAGTCCCCTTCTTCCAGGTTTGCAATCACTGCTCTGAGTGACTCCATCTTGAATTTGAACCTTTGTATGTAAGTGTTCAAGGATTTTAGGTTTAAAATTGGTCTCACCGAGCCGTCCGGCTTCGGTACCACAAATAGTGTGGAATAGTACCCCTTTCCCTGTTGTAGGAGGGGTACCTTGATTATCACCTGCTGGGAATACAGCTTGTGAATGGCTTCCAATACTGCCTCCCTGTCTGAGGGAGACGTCGGTAAAGCAGAATTTAGAAAACGGCGAGGGGGAGACGTCTCGAATTCCAATTTGTACCCCTGAGATACCACCTGAAGGATCCAGGGGTCCACTTGCGAGTGGGCCCACTGCGCACTGAACTTCTTGAGATGGGCCCCCACAGTGTCTGCTTGTAAAGCCCCAGCGTCATGCTGAGGACTTTGCGGAGGCGGGAGAGGGCTTTTGTTCCTGGGAACTGGCTGTTTGCTGCAGCCTTTTTCCTCTCCCTCTGCCACGGGGCAGAAATGAGGCGCCATTTGCCCGCTTGCCCTTATGGGGCCGACTGCGCCTGATAATACGGCGTCTTCTTAGGTTGAGAAGCTACCTGGGGTAAAAATGTGGATTTTCCAGCAGTTGCCGTGGCTACCAGGTCTGATAGACCTACCCCAAATAACTCCTCCCCCTTATAAGGCAATACTTCCATGTGCCTTTTAGAATCCGCATCACCTGACCACTGCCGCGTCCATAAACCTCTAGCAGAAATGGACAGCGCGCTAACTCTTGATGCCAGTCGGCAAATATCCCTCTGTGCATCACGCATATATAGAAATGCATCCTTCAAATGCTCTATAGTCAGTAATATACTGTCCCTATCTAGGGTATCAATATTTTCAGTCAGGGAATCCGACCACGCCAGGCCCGCACTGCACATCCAGGCTGAGGCGATTGCTGGTCGCAGTATAACACCCGTGTGAGAGTATATACATTTTAGGATATTCTCCAGCTTTCTATCGGCAGGTTCCTTTAGGGTGGCCGTATCAGGAGAGGGTAGTGCTACCTGTTTTGACAAACGTGTGAGCGCTTTATCCACCCTAGGGGGTGTTTCCCAACGTGCCCTATCCTCTGGCGGGAAAGGGTACGATGCCAATAACCTTTTAGGAATTATCAGTTTTTTATCGGGGGAAACCCACGCCTCATCACACACTTCATTTAATTCCTCGGATACAGGAAAAACTACAGGCAGTTTTCTCACCAAACATAATACCCTTTTTAGTGGTACTTGTATTATCAGAGATATGCAATACATTTTTCATTGCTTCAATCATGTAACGTGTGGCCCTAGTGGAAGTCACGTTTGTCTCCTCATCATCGACACTGGAGTCAGTATCCGTGTCTGCCATTTGAGGTAACGGGCGTTTTAAAGCCCCTGATGGCGTTTGAGACCCTTGGACAGGCACAAGCTGAGTAGCCGACTGTCTCATGTCGTCAACTGTCTGTCGTAAAGAACTGACACTGTCACGCAATTCCTTCCATTAGCTCATCCACTCAGGTGTCGACTCCCTAGGGGGTGACAACTGTATAATAGGCAATTGCTCCGCCTCCATCTCATTTTCCTCCTCAAACATGTTGACACAATCGTACCGACACCGCACACACAGGGAATGCTCTGATAGAGGACAGGACCCCACTAGCCCTTTGGGGAGACAGGGAGAGTATGCCAGCACACACCAGAGCGATAGATATATATAGAGATATATATACATACGAGATTATATATATATATATATATATATATATTATATATATATATATATATATATATACATACACACATATATACATACACATACAGGAATACCACTATAAAATGTGCTTTTCCCTTTATAGCTGCTGTTAGTATCAATACTGCGCCAAATTAGTGCCCCCCCCTCTCTTTTTTACCATTTTCTGTAGTGCAGGACTGCAGGGGAGAGTCAGGGAGACGTCCTTCCAGCGGAGCTGTGATGGAAAATGGCGCCTGTGTGCTGAGGAGATAGGCGCCGCCCCCTTCTCGGCGGCCTTTTCTCCCGCTTTTTTGTAAGTTCTGGCAGGGGTTAAAATACATCCATATAGCCCTGGGGGTTATATGTGGTGTATTTATGCCAGCCAAGGTGTTTTACATTGCTGCTCAGGGCGCCCCCCCCTAGCGCCCTGCACCCTCAGTGACCAGAGTGTGAAGTGTGCCTGAGTAACAATGGCGCACAGCTGCAGTGCTGTGCGCTACCTTGTTGAAGACTGAGGTCTTCTGCCGCCGATTTTTCCGGACCTCTTCTTGTTTCTGGCTCTGTAAGGGGGCCGGCGGCGCGGCTCTGGGACCGACCTCCGAGGCTGGGCCTGTGTTCGGTCCCTCTGGAGCTAATGGTGTCCAGTAGCCTAAGAAGCCCAATCCACTCTGCACGCAGGTGAGTTCGCTTCTTCTCCCCTTAGTCCCTCGATGCAGTGAGCCTGTTGCCAGCAGGTCTCACTGAAAATAAAAAACCTAAAACTAAAACTTTCACTAAGAAGCTCAGGAGAGCCCCTAGTGTGCACCCTTCTCGGCCGGGCACAAAAATCTAACTGAGGCTTGGAGGAGGGTCATAGGGGGAGGAGCCAGTGCACACCAGGTAGTCCTAAAGCTTTTACTTTTGTGCCCAGTCTCCTGCGGAGCCGCTATTCCCCATGGTCCTTACGGAGTTCCCAGCATCCACTAGGACGTCAGAAATAGACATTGCATTAATTCTAGATGCCAGCCGGCAAATGTCCCTCTGCATCCCTCATTAAAGACGTCGTCTTATATATGCTCTATGGTTAGCAAAATAGTATCCCTGTCAAGGGAATCAATGTTATCTGACAAGGTATCAGACCAAGCAGCTGCAGCACTACACATCCATGCTGAAGCAATTGCTGGTCTCAGTATAGTACCCGAGTGTGTATACACAGACTTCAGGATAGCCTCCTGCTTTCCATCTGCAGGCTCCTTTAAGGCAGCCGTATCCTGAGATGGCAGTGCCACCTTTTTTGATAAGCGTGCGAGCGCCTTGTCCACCCTAGGGGATGTTTCCCAACGTAACCGGTCCGTTGGCGGGAAAGGGTACGCCATTAGTAACCTCTTAGAAATCACTAATTTCTTATCTGGGGAACACCACGCTTCTTCACACAATTCATTTAACTCATCAGATGGGGGAAAAAAAAAGTCAATGGCTGCTTTTTCTCCCCAAACATAATACCCTTTTTAGTGGTAACCGGGTTAATGTCAGAAATGTGCAACACATTTTTCATTGCCGTAATCATGCATCAGATGGCCCTTGTGGACTGTACATTTGTCTCATCCTCGTCTACACTGGAGTCAGACTCCGTGTCGACATCTGTGTCTGCCATCTGAGGTAGCGGTCGTTTTTGAGCCCCTGATGGCCTCTGAGACGCCTGGGCAGGCGCGGGCTGAGATGCCGGCTGTCCAAAAGCGGTTACGTCATCGAACCTTTTATGCAAGGAGTTGACACTGTCGGTTAATACCTTCCACTCTGGTGTCGGCCACGCAGGGGGCGACATCACACTTATCGGCTCCTGCTCCAGCTCCACGTAAGCGTCCTCAAACATGTCGACACAGCCGCACCGACACACCACACACACAGGGAATGCTCTGACTGAGGACAGGACCCCACAAAGTCCTTTGGGGAGACAGTATGCCAGCACACACGAGAGCGCCATATAACAGAGGGATTTACACTAACACAAAGTGAATTTTCCCCCAATAGCTGCTTATATCACCTTTTGCGCCTAAATTTATGTGCCCCCCCTCTCTTTTTTACCCTTCCTGTAGTGTATACTGCAGGGGAGAGCCTGGGGAGCGTCCTTCCAGCGGAGCTGTGAAAAGAAAATGGCGCCGTGTGCTGAGGGAGATAGCCCCGCCCCCTCCGCGGCGGGCTTCTCCCGCTTTTTTAATAATGTTAATGGCGGGGGATTAGGCGCATATACAGTTTATAACTGTATTATGTGCACATTTGCCAAAAGGTATACTTATTGCAGCCCAGGCCCCCCCCCCCCCCCAGCGCCCTGCACCCACCAGTGACCGGAGCGTGTGGTGTGCTGTGGGAGCAATGGCGCACAGCTGCAGTGCTGTGCGCTACCTTATTGAAGACCGGAGTCTTCAGCCGCCGATTTTCTCCTGGTTCTTCCGTCTTCTGGCTCTGCAAGGGGGACGGCGGCGCGGCTCCGGGAACGGACGATCGAGGTCAGGCCCTGTGTTCGATCCCTCGGGAGCTAATGGTGTCCAGTAGCCTTAGAAGCACAAGCTAGCTGCAAGCAGGTAGGTTTGCTTCTCTCCCCTCAGTCCCTCGTAGCAGTGAGTCTGTTGCCAGCAGATCTCACTGAAAATAAAAAACCTAACAAATACTTTTTCTAGTAAGCTCAGGAGAGCCCACTAGGTGCATCCAGCTCTGGCTGGGCACAGATTCTAACTGAGGTCTGGAGGAGGGGCATAGAGGGAGGAGCCAGTGCACACCAGATATAGTACCTAATCTTTCTTTTAAGAGTGCCCAGTCTCCTGCAAAGCCAGTCTATTCCCCATGGTCCTTACGGAGCACCCAGCTTGTTGAATTGAAAAATAAGAATTTACTTACCGATAATTCTATTTCTCGGAGTCCGTAGTGGATGCTGGGGTTCCTGAAAGGACCATGGGGAATAGCGGCTCCGCAGGAGACAGGGCACAAAAAGTAAAGCTTTATGATCAGGTGGTGTGTACTGGCTCCTCCCCCTATGACCCTCCTCCAAGCCTCAGTTAGGATACTGTGCCCGGACGAGCGTACACAATAAGGAAGGATTTATGAATCCCGGGTAAGACTCATACCAGCCACACCAATCACCGTACAACCTGTGATCTAAACCCAGTTAACAGTATGATAACAGAGGAGCCTCTGAAAGATGGCTCCCTACAACAATAACCCGATTTAGGTAACAATAACTATGTACAATTATTGCAGATAATCCGCACTTGGGATGGGCGCCCAGCATCCACTACGGACTCCGAGAAATAGAATTATCGGTAAGTAAATTCTTATTTTCTCTATCGTCCTAGTGGATGCTGGGGTTCCTGAAAGGACCATGGGGATTATACCAAAGCTCCCAAACGGGCGGGAGAGTGCGGATGACTCTGCAGCACCGAATGAGAGAACTCCAGGTCCTCCTTAGCCAGGGTATCAAATTTGTAGAATTTTACAAACGTGTTCTCCCCCGACCACGTAGCCGCTCGGCAGAGTTGTAATGCCGAGACCCCTCGGGCAGCCGCCCAAGAAGAACCCACCTTCCTTGTGGAGTGGGCATTTACCGATTTTGGCTGTGGCAGGCCTGCCACAGAATGTGCAAGCTGAATCGTACTACAAATCCAGCGCGCAATAGTCTGCTTAGACGCAGGAGCGCCCAACTTGTTGGGAGCATATAGTATAAACAGTGAGTCAGATTTCCTGACTCCAGCTGTCCTTGAAATGTATATTTTTAAAGCTCTGACAACGTCCAACAACTTGGAGTCCTCCAAGTCGCTTGTAGCCGCAGGCACTACAATAGGCTGGTTCAGATGAAATGCCGACACCACCTTAGGGAGAAAATGCGGACGAGTCCGCAGTTCTGCCCTGTCCGAATGGAAAATCAGATATGGGCTTTTGTAAGATAAAGCTGCCAGTTCTGACACTCTCCTGGCCGAAGCCAGGGCTAGTAGCATGGTCACTTTCCATGTGAGATATTTCTTCTGGAAGAAAATCGACAGGGCCGAAATTTGAACCTTAATAGATCCCAATTTGAGACCCATAGACAATCCTGATTGCAGGAAATGTAGGAATCGACCCAGTTGAAATTCCTCCGTCGGAGCACTCCGATCCTCGCACCACGCAACATATTTTCGCCAAATGCGGTGATAATGTTGCGCGGTTACTTCCTTCCTTTAATCAAGGTAGGAATGACTTCTTCCGGAATGCCTTTTCCCTTTAGGATCCGGCGTTCAACCGCCATGCCGTCAAACGCAGCCGCGGTAAGTCTTGAAACAGACAGGGACCCTGCTGAAGCAGGTCCCTTCTCAGAGGTAGAGGCCACGGATCCTCCGTGATCATCTCTTGAAGTTCCGGGTACCAAGTCCTTCTTGGCCAATCCGGAGCCACTAGTATCGTTCTTACGCCTCTTTGCCGTATAATTCTCAATACTTTTGGTATGAGAGGCAGAGGAGGAAACACATACACCGACTGGTACACCCAAGGCGTTACCAGCGCGTCCACAGCTATTGCCTGCGGATCTCTTGACCTGGCGCAATACCTGTCCAGTTTTTTGTTGAGGCGAGACGCCATCATGTCCACCATTGGTCTTTCCCAACGGGTTACAAGCATGTGGAAAACTTCTGGATGAAGTCCCCACTCTCCCGGGTGAAGGTCGTGTCTGCTGAGGAAGTCTGCTTCCCAGTTGTCCACTCCCGGGATGAACACTGCGGACAGTGCTATCACATGATTCTCCGCCCAGCAAAGAATCCTTGCAGCTTCTGCCATTGCACTCCTGCTTCTTGTGCCGCCCTGTCTGTTTACATGGGCGACTGCCGTGATGTTGTCCGACTGGATCAACACCGGTTTTCCTTGAAGCAGAGGTTCTGCCTGGCTTAGAGCATTGTAGATTGCTCTTAGTTCCAGAATGTTTATGTGAAGAGACGTTTCCAGGCTCGACCACACGCCCTGGAAGTTTCTTCCTTGTGTGACTGCTCCCCAGCCTCTCAGGCTGGCGTCCGTGGTCACCAGGATCCAATCCTGTATGCCGAATCTGCGGCCCTCCAATAGATGAGCACTCTGCAACCACCACAGAAGAGATACCCTTGTCCTTGGAGACAGGGTTATCCGCTGGTGCATCTGAAGATGCGACCCTGACCATTTGTCCAGCAGATCCCTCTGGAAAACTCTTGCGTGGAATCTGCCGAATGGAATTGCTTCGTAAGAAGCCACCATTTTTCCCAGGACTCTTGTGCATTTATGTACAGACACCTTTCCTGGTTTTAGGAGGTTCCTGACAAGTTCGGATAACTCCTTGGCTTTTTCCTCCGGGAGAAAAACCTTTTTCTGAACCGTGTCCAGAATCATCCCTAAGAACAGCAGACGTGTTGTCGGAATTAACTGGGATTTTGGAATATTCAGAATCCACCCGTGCTGCTTTAGCACTTCTTGAGACAGTGCTAGTCCCATCTCTAGCTGTTCTCTGGACCTTGCCCTTATTAGGAGATCGTCCAAGTATGGGATAATTAATATGCCTTTTCTTCGAAGAAGAATCATCATCTCGGCCATTACCTTGGTAAAGACCCGAGGTGCCGTGGACAATCCAAACGGCAGCGTCTGAAACTGATAGTGACAGTTCTGTACGACGAACCTGAGGTACCCCTGGTGTGAGGGGTAAATTGGAACGTGGAGATACGCATCCTTGATGTCCAAGGATACCATAAAGTCCCCTTCTTCCAGGTTCGCCATCACCGCTCTGAGTGACTCCATCTTGAACTTGAACTTTTTTATGTACAGGTTCAAGGATTTCAGATTTAGAATAGGTCTTACCGAGCCATCCGGCTTCGGTACCACAAATAGAGTGGAATAATACCCCTTTCCTTGTTGTAAAAGGGGTACCTTGACTATCACCTGCTGAGAGTACAGCTTGTGAATGGCTTCCAAGACCGTCACCCTGTCGGAGGGGGACGTTGGTAAAGCAGACTTCAGGAAACGGCGAGGTGGAGACGTCTCTAGTTCCAACCTGTAACCCTGAGATATTATCTGCAGGATCCAGGGATCCACCTGCGAGTGAGCCCACTGCGCGCTGAAATTCTTGAGACGACCCCCCACCGCCCCCGAGTCCGCTTGAGAAGCCCCAGCGTCATGCTGAGGCTTTTGTAGAAGCGGGGGAGGGCTTCTGTTCCTGGGAAGGAGCTGCCTGTTGCAGTCTCTTCCCCTTTCCTCTGCCTCGTGGCAGATATGAATATCCCTTTGCTCTCTTGTTTTTAAAGGAACGAAAGGGCTGCGGCTGAAAAGTCGGTGTCTTTTTCTGTTGGGGAGTGACTAGAGGTAAAAATAGGATTTTGGTACTTACCAGGTAAATCCTTTTCTTTGAATCCATAGGGGGCACTGGAGTACTCTTGGGATATGGACGGGCTTCCGCAGGAAACAGCACTGAATATTTAAATTAGTAACACTCCACCCCTCCATATCCCTGAGCACTTACTCAGTGTTTTTTACTGAGCCGAACAGGAATTGAGAGGTTAATAATGGAGTATTACATATAACATAACTGACAATAACGAAGTTAACACATAACGTTACTGACAACTAACAGTTGACACCCTAACCAGCACTTGTAACTTGAACCAGCCGGTGAAAGTGTGTTACCATAAGATCCTCAGAACTAACCACAAGTAGGTAAAACTGCTCTGGGTGGGCGTCCAGTGCCCCCTATGGATTCAAAGAAAAGGATTTACCTGGTAAGTACCAAAATCCTATTTTCTTTATCATCCACTAGGGGTCACTGGAGTACTCTTGGGACGTACCAAAGCTTCCCCCGTGGGCGGGAGAGCTGTTTGGCACTTGTAAAACTAGGCGGCCAAAGCTAGATGCTGATGCCGCAAAAGTATCAAACTTGTAAAAGCGCACAAACGTGTGCACGGAAGACCATGTAGCCGCCCGGCAAAGCTGCGTCGCAGAAGCCCCACGACCAGCTGCCCATGAAGTTCCCACAGAACGTGTGGAATGAGCGGTTACTGACGTAGGCGGTTGTAACCTAGCATGAAGGTAAGCCTGGCGTATGGTCAGTTTTATCCATCTGGATAAAGTTTGTTTAGATGCTGGCCAACCCATCTTGGCAGCATCATAGAGAACAAATAACGTATCCGTCTTACGAACTGAAGACGTTCGGGATACATAAACGCGTAATGCGCGAACCACATCCAGAGTTCCAGAATGTGCTGTCAACACAGGAACTACTATTGGTTGATTGATGTGAAAAGATGACACTACCTTTGGTAAGAAGGCGGGATTCGTCCGAAGTTCCGCTCTGTCATCATGAAACACCAAATACGGTGGCTTGCATGACAAGGCACCCAAATCCGAAACACGCCTTGCGGAAGCTAAGGCTAAGAGAAAAATTGTTTTCCAAGTGAGAAACTTTATATCCACTTGCTGTAAGGGTTCAAAATATGAAGACTGTAAGAACTCCAAAACCAGATTCAAGTCCCATGGCGCTGTAGGTGGTATGAATGGAGGCTGTACCCTGAGTACACCTTGGAGAAAAGTGCGTATAGACGGCAATAGAGCCAATCGCCTTTGAAAGTAAATTGACAAAGCAGATACCTGCACCTTTAGTGTAGATAAACGCAATCCTCCATCTAAGCCTGTTTGTAGAAACAACAAAAGGCGGCATAACTTGAAAGCTGATGTCGGAAATTTCCGAGCTTCACACCAACCTATATAGGCACGCCATATTCTGTAATAATGAGCTGCCGTAACCGGCTTTCTAGCTCGTAACATGGTTGGTATAACTGAATCTGGAATGCCCTCTCTTCTTAAGAGGGCGGTCTCAACAGCCACCCCGTCAAACGCAGCCGCGCTAAATCGGGGTAAAGAAACGGACCCTGTTGTAACAGGTCTGGACGTATCGGGAGCGGCCACGGATCGTCTGCGAGTAATCCTCGAAGATCCGAGAACCAAGCTCTCCGAGGCCAATGAGGCGCCACTAGTATGACTGTGAGCGACTCTCTTTTGATCCGTTTTAGCACCAGAGGGAGCAGCGGAAACAGATACACAAGACTGTACGGCCACGCGACAGTGAGAGCATCCACCGCGACTGCCTTTGGATCTCTTGTTCTGGACACATACTGGGGCGTTTGATGATTGTGTCGAGATGCCATCAGGTCCACCTGAGGATAACCCCATCGCTGAACCAACATGTGAAACACTTCTGGATTTAATGCCCATTCGCCTGGGTGAAAATCCCGACGACTGAGATAATCCGCTTCCCAGTTGTCCACTCCCGGAATGAACACGGCCGACAATATCACCTGGTGGCATTCCGCCCAATTGAGGATTCGAGCTACTTCCCGCATTGCCATGCGGCTTCTCGTTCCTCCTTGTTTGTTGATGTATGCGACCGCCGTCGCATTGTCTGACTGCACTTGGACAGGCTGAGAGCGAATCATGTGCACTGCTTGTCGTAGCGCATTGTAAATTGCGCGGAGTTCTAGAACATTTATAGACAGCAATTTCTCGTGATCCGCCCAGAGACCCTGGAGCTGACAATTTTGAATTACCGCTCCCCAACCTCTGAGACTGGCGTCCGTAGTTAGAATTATCCAATTGCAAACTCCGAACCGTCTTCCTGCGGTTAAATTGTGTTCCTTGAGCCACCATAGCAGAGAAACTCTTGCTATTGGTGACAACCTCACTCTGTGGTGAATCTGCAGATGCGAGCCCGACCACTGGGCAAGCACGTTCAGCTGAAATGGACGAGTGAAATCTTCCGAACTGAAGCGCCTCGAAAGCTGCCACCATTGTGCCTAACAGGCGAATGCACAAGTGTACCGACACTGTGCGTGGTTTGAGTACTAATTGTACTAGATGGCGTAGCATTTGTACTTTGTTGTGGTAGGTAAATCCTTTGATTGACCGTATCGAGAATCATACCTAGGAACTGAAGGCGTTGAGACGGAATCAGATGTGATTTCTTGAAATTTACAATCCAACCGTGGTGAACCAGTACATTGTAAGTTAGCAGCGCATGTTGGGTAAGTATCTGTGGAGACGGAGCTTTGATGAGCAGATCGTCTAAATACGGAACTATTGTCACTCCCAGGGATCTGAGGTGAGCTATCATCACAGACATTACTTTGGTGAATACCCGAGGCGCTGATGACAGGCCAAACGGCAGAGCCTGAAACTGGTAATGGTTCTGGCGTATTGCAAATCGTAAGAATTTCTGATGAGGCTGCCAAATTGGAATGTGTAAGTACGCATCCTTGAGGTCTAGCGCAATCATAAATTCCTTGGTCTCTAACCCCGCAATCACCGACCGTAGAGACTCCATTTTGAATCTGTAGTAAGTTACGTACTGATTGAGGCCCTTTAAGTTCAATATTGGTCTGACAGCCATCCGGCTTCGGGACCACAAATAGACTTGAATAATAACCCTGACCCTGTTGGTGTACAGGGACCGGAATCAACACTGCCGAATCCAGTAAGGACTGAATGGCAATTTGCAAAACTGTCCTCTTGTCGTCCGACAGAGGCAAGCCTGTCTTGAAAAACCGCAGAGGCGGCAGACAGTCGAACTCTATTTTGTAACCTTTTAACACTAAATTGCGAATCCAGCCCTCCGCGGATGTGTGGAACCACGCCCCATGGAACGTCTGAAGGCGTGCTCCCACAGTTGGAGAACCGAGATGGGCTGGTAGGCCGTCATGCCACTGGCTTGTCGGTAACCTTAGCGTCTTGGCGAGTTGTGTTGGTTTGATGGAAACCACGTCCTCGACCACGTCTAGCAGGCGTGGCTGATCCTCTGCCACGTCCTCGAAAGGGCTGAGATCTAAAGGATTTGAACGAAGGTCCAGCGTACCTTCTTCTTGGCGCAGGTGGAGGCACTGGTAAGAACACAGACTTACCTCCCGTAGCCTCCTTAATCCATGCGTCCAATTCTGGACCAAACAACTTCTTGCCATCGTAAGGCAACGCCTCCATACTTCGTTTGACCTCTGCCTCCGCTTGATAAGTACGCAGGTAGAGTGCTCTTCGTGCCGTAACTAGCGAAGATGAAATACGAGAAGTGAGCTGACAGACGTCAGTAGACGCTGTACAGAGATACTCTACAGCCTCAATCATTTGATTTACCTGAATTATCAGGTTTTCGTCATGTAAAGCAGATTTGAGTTCTGTAAGCCATATTATGAGCGCCTTAGTGACCCAAATGCCAACCAATCCAGGTCTTAGCATCACACCTGCTGCTACATACATGGATTTTAGCATAGTTTCTATCTTACGATCTGAAGGATCTTTAAGCGTAGTAGCTGATGGCACTGGTATGGTTAATTTCTTGGTAAGCTTTGACACTGAAGAATCAACTATTGGTGGATTCTCCCATGTACACGTTACCGAGTCTGGAAACGGATAACTAGACTTAAATCTGCGAGGTATAGAAAACCGTTTATCTGGATTCTGTCTGGTTTCTACTAACATCTGATTTAGAGAATCCGACACAGGAAAACTTACTGGCGTCTTCCGTCGTTTAGTAAATACGACCTGATCATTGGTGAGAGGCTGCTCAGCTTCAGGAAACCTTAGCGACTGCCGTACCGCTCTGATGAGATCATCAATGCCGGAACTGTTAACATCCTCGCCATCTGACTCCACTTCGCCCTCCTCCCCCTCATCGTGTTCCGTGAGGTCTGGGATGGAATCGTCAGAATGCAACATAGCAGACACTGGAAAATCATAAGACATATGAAAATTATCCCGTTTGCCCAAAATGGATTTGGACCGTACGCAAGGCTGAGACGCCTCCGGTAGTTCTGGCGGTCTCACCCTAGACTCAGATCTTAACGTTTCTCGCTCCAGACGAGCAGCGGTCATTTCTGTCTGAAATTTCTCCAGTACATTTACTAACATACCCCACGGAGGGTCCGGTGAGGAAATTGGTTGCAAAACCGGAGCAGAAATGGTATTCTGAACGGAATCCACAAAACATACGTTACATGTGGTAGATGCATCCGGTAACACACTGCCACATACTTTGCAAATATGCTTTTTAGTTTTTGCTGGTGCCTTACTCATGGCGACAGACAATACAATACACAAAAAACAGACACCTGCACGACTCAGTAAAATAGCAATAAGGTGGCTCTGTATATATATCTGGCCCAGTGCAATACACGTGGCCAGTACTAAGAAATTTGATCCCAAATTCCCACTAACACCCCTGCGCCTTCCGGTGGTGTAGAGATGTAAGGCAGGAACGTTCTGGAATCACAGCAGGAAAACACAGGAAGCATGTTAAAAATGTCTGCCCTGCTAACTTATACATATAATCACCGTGCTGGTACAACTTTCACTGATTATACTGTAACAATCTCCTCTGCTGCTGCAGTATTTCTCTGCGACATTATTATTGTCCCCCCTGTAATGGCTGCCTGCTCTTTTAGCTTATTACAGCGGCAGCGCAGCGTGTGGGCCCCCAGCGGGTATCGTAGAGCGCTATGTGCCTCGTGTGTCCCAGCGGTGGCCTCGTGTATAATAGCGGCGTCAGCTAATCAAGGTAGCGCTGCGGCGGGCGGCGGCCTGTAAGAATCGATCAGCGGTGCCTGCACGGAGGTCTGTGGCCGAACGTGCGGGCGCCTGAGCGGGGAGAGCCGCGGTGCCCGCACGGAGGTCTGTGGCCGACCGTGCGGGCGCCTGAACGGGGAGAGCCGCGGTGCCTGCACGGAGGTCTGTGGCCGACCGTGCGGGCGCCTGAGCGGGGAGAACCGCGGTCGAACGTGCGGGCGCCTGAGCGGGGAGAGCCGCGGTACCTGCCGGAGGCTGAGAGGGGAGAGCCGCGTAACAATCCCTCTGCCGTCACCAAGCACTATGTCCCCACACGTCGGGGCGGCAGCGGGAGCTGACCGCCCCGTTTCACATACCTTACTCCTGCAGACGTGCGGAGGCTCCGACGGGGCTTTTCAGTAAGCGCCGGCTAGCCAGTGCAGGAGGATGTGAGGGCTGTGAGGGAGCTCTTTCAGAGAGGCCCGACACGCCCGTGCTGCTATCAGCAGCTGCACGATCCCTGACCCTGCCTTTTGGAAGGGGGAAAGGGATGTGTACAAATAGTAGAAAAAATAAAAATAAAAGTTTCTTCAACAAAACCGTGACTTCAGGTATTAAGCTGCTACCACGTTCAGCACAGAAAAAACACTGGGTAAGTGCTCAGGGATATGGAGGGGTGGAGTGTTACTAATTTAAATATTCAGTGCTGTTTCCTGCGGAAGCCCGTCCATATCCCAAGAGTACTCCAGTGACCCCTAGTGGATGATAAAGAAAAGGTGGATTTCCCGGCTGTAGCCGTGGCCACCAAATCCGATAGACCAACACCAAATAACTCCTCCCCTTTATACGGCAAAACTTCCATATGCCGTTTTGAGTCCGCATCACCTGACCACTGTCGCGTCCATAAACTTCTTCTGGCCGAAATGGACATAGCACTTACCCGTGATGCCAGTGTGCAAATATCCCTCTGTGCATCACGCATATAAAGAAACGCATCCTTTATTTGCTCTAAAGACAGTAAAACATTGTCCCTATCCAGGGTATCAATATTTTCAATCAGGGACTCTGACCAAGCTACCCCAGCACTGCACATCCAGGCTGTCGCTATAGCTGGTCGTAGTATAACACCTGTATGTGTATATACTTTTTTGGATATTTTCCATCCTCCTATCTGCTGGATCTTTAAGTGCGGCCGTCTCAGGAGAGGGTAACGCCACTTGTTTTGATAAGCGTGTGAGCGCCTTGTCCACCCTAGGAGGTGTTTCCCAGCGCGCCCTAACCTCTGGCGGGAAAGGGTATAAAGCCAATAACTTCTTTGAAATTAGCAGTTTTTTTTATCGGGGGCAACCCACGCTTCATCACACACCTCATTTAATTAATCTGATTCAGGAAAAACTATAGGTAGTTTTTTCACACCCCACATAATACCCTGTTTTGTGGTACCTGTAGTATCAGCAATATGTAACGCCTCCTTCATTGCCAAAATCATATAACGTGTGGCCCTACTGGAAAATACGGTTGATTCGTCACCGTCGCCACTGGAATCAGTGCCTGTGTCTGGGTCCGTGTCGACCGACTGAGGTAACGGGCGTTTTGACACTATCCCGTAATTCCATAAATAAAGCCATCCATTCTGGTGTCGACTCCCTAGGAGGTGACATCCCCATATTTGGCAATTGCTCCGCCTCCACACCAATATCGTCCTCATACATGTCGACACACACGTACCGACACACAGCAGACACACAGGGAATGCTCTTAAAGAAGACAGGACCCCACTAGCTCTTTGGGGAGACAGAGGGAGAGTTTGCCAGCACACACCAAAAGCGCTATATATGACAGGGATAGCCTTATAATAAGTGCTCCCTATATAGCTGCTTTAATATATATAATTTTGCCACAATTTTGCCCCCCCTCTCTTGTTTTACCCTGTTTCTGTAGTGCAGTGCAGGGGAGAGCCTGGGAGCCTTCCTGACCAGCGGAGCTGTGTGAGGAAAATGGCGCTGTGTGCTGAGGAGATAGGCCCCGCCCCTTTTTCGGCGGGCTCGTCTCCCGCTCTTTAACGGATTCTGGCAGGGGTTAAATATCTCCATATAGCCCCCGGAGGCTATATGTGAGGTATTTTATGCCAAAAAATAGGTTTACATTGCTTCCCAGGGCGCCCCCCCCCAGCGCCCTGCACCCTCAGTGACTGCCGTGTGAAGTGTGCTGAGAGCAATGGCGCACAGCTGCAGTGCTGTGCGCTACCTTAAGAAGCCTGAGGAGTCTTCTGCCGCCGATTCTGGACCTTCTTCTCTTTTCAGCATCTGCAAGGGGGCCGGCGGCGAGGCTCCGGTGACCATCCAGGCTGTACCTGTGATCGTCCCTCTGGAGCTAATGTCCAGTAGCCAAAGAAGCCAATCCATCCTGCACGCAGGTGAGTTCACTTCTTCTCCCCTAAGTCCCTCGTTGCAGTGATCCTGTTGCCAGCAGGACTCACTGTAAAATAAAAAACCTAAGCTAAACTTTTCTAAGCAGCTCTTTAGGAGAGCCACCTTCTCGGACGGGCACAAAAACCTAACTGAGGCTTGGAGGAGGGTCATAGGGGGAGGAGCCAGTACACACCACCTGATCATAAAGCTTTACTTTTTGTGCCCTGTCTCCTGCGGAGCCGCTATTCCCCATGGTCCTTTCAGGAACCCCAGCATCCACTAGGACGATAGAGATAACAGCCGAAAAATTGCAGCGATTCGCCGCTAATTGCATATACCCCATAAATGCACAGTAGATACTGGATGTATATCACAGAATACTTGTACTAAATATTCAGATAGCAGTACACTTGTTCTTAACACTGCCTAAAATTACATGTAGAATACTTAAGTGTCTGTAAATGCACAGCGCTGATGAGACAGGCAGCTTTACAGAGGAGACAGAGCCCTGCAGTCCCGGAGATCAGCCCAGCTAGTAGTGAAGAAGGCGCCAAGATCTGTCATCGAGTGAGGGAGAGTGAAATGCAGCTCCAGGGTGGGAACACCAGCAGTAGATGGCACCCGGAGCTGAGGGAGTGGCTACAGGTCAACACCTTATCCCCTATGCTGGTCCTCACTACCGGGTACTGTGGAGCCTATATCAAACGGATTTTAGTAAATTCGACCTTTGCTCCCTGCCCTGGTGGATATAGTGGGGTCCCTGTGCAGTACAGTGTCCACACCAGCGGCGCGGTCCGTCTCCTGGGACCATGATTAACCGGCAGGTCTTACCTGGGGGACCCTCTTATCTCCTCCCGGATGTGCAGCCACACGATCCAGGAGAGCGTCAATGGTGGTGTGCCCGATGACCGATGCGCCTCTGCTGCAAGTACCCAGCTGCGGTAGTATGCAGTGCTGCTGGGGAGGTGATTGAGCAGCAGCACAGCATGTCAGACTGACAAATAGTGCTGCGGCCCTTGAAGCCTTCAAAAATCTCTCTTCAGGGCTGCCTAGCGCAGCCCCACCTGTTAGTGACCTGCACTGCAGGCACCAGCTTACAAACTGAGCTCCAGTGCCTGGAGGCGGGGTTATAGAGGAGGCAGTGCAATGCATCCTGGGAACAGTCAAAGCTTTAGCCTGTTGGTGCCTCAAATCAAAATCCAACTCTACACCCTCCCCCTGATGTATTCCCAGTATACCCCGCTGCAGAAATCGCATTGTGCGCTTGCGATACCGACCTAGCCCCTATCGCATAGTGAGAATCGGGGTTAGCCCGAATCTCACTATGTGTACACACCTCAAGAATGCATTAAAACCGCAACTTACTTCCGCAACATATCTTGGACTCCCTGCTTCACTTTAGAGAAGGTGATAGTCTCCGAGCGGTTGAACAGCATGCCCACAATGGTGTCCATGCTTCGGAACATCTCAGCAAGAACTTTGTACTTGAACGGCAGTGACAGTCCAGGGGGAACATCCTGGGCAAGTGTATGGAAGCGCTGATAGGCCGGCGCCTTCTCACTACTGAAGGAAAGTAACAGTTTACAAGCTCATTCGTAGAGGAAGAGGTAATGTTAATAGGACACAAAACGAGAGTTCTCTGCATTGGAGCTACCTTTCCTCCCTAGGCTGCTCTGTCTGCAGGAGGTTCTGCTGTTCCTCTGCAGTTTTCTTCGCTCTGATCTTGGACTCTAGCTCCTGTGCTTGTTTGAGCTTTGCTTTCAGGTCTGAGATGGTAACCTTGCTCTGGGTAGGTGCAGCTGGTAGTTTCACTTTCTGGGAGAGCTCCTGGATCCTCCGCAGCCGAGACTTTAATTCCACAAGATTCTCCTTGGATTGGAGCTGCAGAAAATCCAAATCAGATATTGTACAGGTTACACATGCCTCAAAACACTGCACTAATTTGCCATCTTGCAGATGTTAGATTAGACCATGGGTCTTCATCCTGTGGCCCTCCAGCTGCTGTGAAACTACACATCCCAGCATGCCCTGCCACAGTTTTGCTATTAAGGTATGCTAAAACTGAGGCAGGGCATGCTGGGATGTGTAGTTCCACAGCAGCTGGAGGGTCGCAGGTTGAAGACCCATGGATTAGACCATCACAATACCAGAAGCAGCTACTGTAGTAAGTCAAGGGACATATCTGAAACACTAAGCTACAATAGGTATGTGTTAACATAGCCATCAGATAAACTAGGTGCACAAGAAACTGTTCCAGATATGGAACAGAATATATCGTACAGTGTCTAAGGTCAACCGTACATTGAATAGTCCGACTGTACCTGCCAAAAAGTTGGAGGGTATGAAGCAAGTCTCAGCGCTGTAGATATAGGGGGGTTGGGGGAAGAGAATCCTTTAACTGCAGTGCCGTATATGTCCTGCTGCCAGTCACCCCCTCCGACAAAAGCTGCTGCGGCCACCGGCATAGATGTGTATGATAGCGGCGCAGCGGAAGGCTTTCATAGCCCTCCCCGTGCTGCATACTCTGAGCCCCAGAGCCTCCTCTGTGCGTGATGTCACAGAACTGCCTCCCCACCACAGCCGCGCACAGATCCGCAGAGGCCCTGACTCCACAACACAGCACCTGGGCTGCTGGCCTGGAAGCTCCGAGATGGCTAATGTAACGGATAGAGTGGGTGATATCGCGGAGGGTAATGTCTGGATGCTGAATCAATGTAAGAGGTGACAGTGCTTTGCAGTGCCACCGACACTGCACAGAACTCACCTTTTACATTGATTCAGCCAGTACTGCCAGCCAGTCACTATTGCTAGCGCCGATGTCCCAACGCACCGCATTACAGGGAAGTACACAAACTAAATAAACTACAGCTCCCAGCAACCCTTAGCGCCAGAGCATTCATTGCTGGGAGCTGTTTATTGAGTGCATCTTCCTGTAATGCAGTGCGTTGGGACACTGGCTCTAACAATAGTGACTGGCTGCTGTGCGAGTCTCCGGGAGAGCCACTGCCAAAGGGAGGACAGCAACTTCGCTGCTTCCAGGAGAAGCATTACCCGCCCACTCCCTCCTGGACCAATCCGAGGCACCCCCACAACTCCACCAGCCGCAGTGGCTCTGGCCCACCTCCCACCGCCAGCACCCCCTCCTCCCCCACCTGCGGTGGCTCCATACCCCATCCCCACCTGCGCCACCCATGCAGCCGACCCTTCCTCAACCACAGCACCTACTAAGGTGATCCATCAGGCCCTGCGTGCGCTGTTCACGCCGTTGCAAGGTGCTACGACCCCTTAACTATCGCACGCCCTTTGTCCGTGCCTTATTTAACCACTCACAATTATGATTGGAGATAATACATCATATAACAATATTCAACGCCACAATGGTTAAGGGGGCGTAGCCCTTTACAACAGTGTGAAGAGCACCCATAGGGCACGATAAATCACCTAGTGTTAAATACCGGCAGTATAGAAGTACCGCTGCACAATGAAGTCATACTAAAAGGCAATATACAGTACCTGCCAGTAACTATGCCATAAAGTTAAACATGCTGCAAGACAAACCTTAACATCTGCCCCACATGGACTACTCTTCAATCCATCAGTCTTTGGAGAAAGGGTCACATTAACCAAGTCTTTGATCTTCTTCCCCAGAGATGGAGGGGTCACACACTGGACTTCAGCTTTGGAGCATGGACTGAAACACTGAACAGAAGGAACGTTGCTTGGTCATTTCACACAAAGTATGTTTCCTCTTCAACAGCCTCAGAGTTCTGACACTCAGTACTAACAATACACAAGATACAAAGGGATTAGAGGTGTCTCCCCTGGATGTGTATTTACACAGGAGTGGCACATAGTTCATTACTTTCATGTTCTAATGAATATCAGCTGTAGTTCTACTGTAATAGCTTAGCCGCTACCATGATGTGTATTGTCAGAAGGGGATACACTTCAGGAGGGGAGGGAGGCGCTGCTTTGCTCCCTAAAGGAGCTCACAAACTAATCCAGTTGCCACAGGATGTGGCTAATTCAGAAGGGGGCCTTTAGTGTGTGCGTGGATTACAAACTCAAGTGCAGTCTGAGTGGAAGTGTGTTGGGTGGGGGTAGCAGGTCATGACTTCAGGTGAGGCCACAATGGTGGGTAGCTGGGGAAGAGAGACTCCGGTGCAGTCAGAGTGGTGTATGGCATGAATGGGGGGGGGGGGGGGCATGGCCTCAGGTGGGGTCAGGACCCAGACTCGGGTGCACAGCTTCAGGGTGGTGGGTGGGCAGTCAGAGCAGTGTTAGTGTGCACGTGGATTACAGGTAGTCAGAGTAGTAGTGTGTGTGTGTGTGTGTGTGTGTGTGTGTGTGGGGGGGGGGGTCATGGCCTCGGGTGAGGTCACAGTGGAAGGTGCCTGGGGAATACAGACTCGGGTGCAGTCAGAGTGGTGTATGGAGTGGGAGCATGGCCTCAGGTGTTGTCGGGACCCAGATTCAGGTGCAGCGAGTGGCAGTGTGTGGGGTGGGGGCAGGGGGTCACGGCCTCGGGTGGGGTCAGCGGGTCACGGCCTGGGGAACAGGTCGGGTACCTGTGGTTCTTCCTCCGGTAATTTGAGCTTCTTACGAGCGGAGCTCTTGCCCAGCACCCCCGGCCGGGCAGCCTCCGGGTCAGACTCCTGGCGGCTTCGCTTCTTGCTGCTCCTCCTGAGGGACACGGGGGCTTCATTGTCCGCTCCCCGCTCCGGGCTGCAGGGCGGCCGCAGCAACTCTTCCAACTTCTGACTGCGGGTGCCGGGCTCCGCCAGAGCCTTCCTCCTCTTGGTCTCCAGCGGCCCCCCCGCCGCCTGCCGCTTGCGCTGGCCAAAGAAGTCGGTAACTCTCATCTGCGCCATGGTGTCCGCTGTGCTGTACCGAGCTCCCCACAAGACTGAGATGTCTAAGGAGACCGCGCGAAACCGCTCAGGGTCACTGCCCCGTCCGCAGCGTCACGCCCGCCGAGCACTGCGATTGGCCCCAACCCCGGAACAGCAATCAGCGTGGAACTCGGATTTCGCGGGGAAACCGAACCACGTGATCGGCGTCTACAGGAATGTTCCACTGCACCCGGGGAGGAGGGGCCGCCTGGGCTCTCAGTACTGGAGGCATGTACTTGGTATATCCCATAATGAGTACTGTCTGCCTGACTCCACTGCTTCTTCTCATTCATTCATTTCATACTCTGGTAGTCACACACACGCAGCCGCAGTCTGTTCTAGTGTGTAATATACAACTACACATACAGACACAGCACAGACCAGCATGTCTCACTGCTGCCACAGGGGTTGTTAACTCGAAACTATACACAAATGGATTTTGAATTTAAGATCAATAACCTTGCTATCGGCTGTGCGAATGGATTCTTCGTTAAATCCATTACCCAGCACCGATCCTCTTTGTACCCGTACAACACGCCTGCGCATTGCGGTGCATACACATGCACAGTTTTGCCGAGATTTAACCTGATCGCAGTGCTGCAAAAAGTTGCTAGCCAGCGATAAACTCGGAATGACCCCCACTGTCCCATTCACACATGAACAGGCCAGCGTCTGCGCATGCGTAGTGACTCTGGGTCATAAACCCGAAAGTCCTCATAATACACAGGACAACATCGGAAGAGCTGTACTTTGAGTTTATATCAGCAGTTACTCATGCATATGACTGCTATGCATGCGATAAGTGGTGGGATATAGCGTTTGCAATATGCGACGTATAATACATCCCATCCTTAACCATAATTTAAAAAAAAATGCATTTGAAAGAATGCCAGTGGGTACAAGCCTTTTATATAATAATTTTATATCGGCTCACTATTGTCACCTTAATCCCACTTATTTATAAAAAAAAAAGTCTCTGCTCATTGTATACTTCTATAAGTCGCTGTTTACCAGTTACAGTGCTAAATTAATACATCTGGTAACATTTTCTATGAATCCCCAAAGAAATAAGTGAGATCTTAGTACACAAAAATAATTAAAAGAGCCAAGAATTATTGAATTCTTTGTTTTGTTTATTTAAGTCAGCAAGACACTTCTTATCCTCACACACACAGTAGGACAGTGGCTGTGCTGTTGTGATACACAGCATCTGCCCCCACTCTGACCCCTGCTGAATACAACGGCAGCCGCTGTCCCCCCACAGGGGGGGGTTAATAGACTGCCCGGTCGCTAGGCAACCCCAGCGGCCGGACCGTGACCTGAAGGAGTCTGGGGTGATTGGCCGCCCGCTGAGCGGGAGAAGTGGAGGAGGAGTCGGCGGTGCGCGCGAGGGGGAAGGAGGGAGAAGCCGCCAGAGAGAGACGGGGGACCGGACCTGCGCCGCTGAGAGAGGGAGAGACGCGACTGCACCCGGCCAGAGGGAGACAGAGACCAGCGCCACTAACCACCGCTACGCTGGGTGGGAGAGCCGCTGGCGGAGGACAGCCACGGTGAAATTGAAGAGCCGCCGGGAGGAGAGCGCGTCCTGCCGCTGCACTACTAAGAGGACGTGTGGCGCCGGCTGCTGAGAGGGAGAAGGAGCTGTGCCGATCTTCGGGAGGAGAATTAAAGTACAGGTAGCCACCACGTGGCCAACCCTTTGTAACCCCTTCTCTCTCACTCCTGCTGAACAAGAGACACACTGCCTACACACACCCTTTCCAATACATACTGGCCCACAATAAAGCCCGAGTGGTGCACCCAGGAACATTGTATCCCCTACCAGCTTTGGAGACTGCAATAGACAGGACACTGAGGCCTCATAGCACCCTAACCACCCTCACTTAGGGTCACCACCTCGCTTCCCCGTCACCCACGGAACTTAGGAAAACCGCTAAACTGCAGCACCCACTCCTCTATACCTCCCTTGTGCATTGATCACTCGCCAGACGTGGGGTTCCGTGCTGTTGGCAAGGACATACACTGAACTTCCCTGGATTATATATATGCATGGGGCCAGAAACCCCTCCTTATTGGGTTCATAGTGCCACCTTGTGGCGTATTCAGCGTACTGCCTAAGTTTGCATGGAACCTGCTTTTCTAAATACCTTCTTGAAATTGTTAAAGTTTTAAAAAGCATTTGTGTCATTATGTTGCCATGTTTATATTAATTGCAGGAATTATATGTGGAAAAGGTAATGATTCTAATCAAAATGTATTAGGTTTACTAACCCCAAACCCGGCTTCCCTTCTGCAATAAATCCTTGTTACTGTATCCCATCGTAGTGGTCCTTTCCCATTTGGGGTGTTGTCTGTACTGGGGTATCTCCGTCCTTCTGCCCAGGTCCTAGACAGGTGTCCGCAGATTCCAACTGGCTCCGCATAAGCAGGAATTGGACGACGAGAGGAGCCGCAACGGGACGAACACGAGACTTCAGGTGAGCTCAAGCACGTATCACAACTTGGCGTCCGCGAACAGGATACGAACAAGATGACGGATTCACAGATTCCCGCTACTCCCACATCAGCATCCGGCAGGAGGATGCTACCACCGTCACCCGGACAAAGAAACACGACCACCATGGCGGCATCACCGTTGACTATGCCATACTATTTTGGGGCACCATGGTTACCAACGTTTGCCGGAAAACAAGTGCCGGGTTCGAGTACATTCAAAGAATTTAAAGACAAGATGTACTCCATGTTCCGCCTGTACTCACTAACCGAAGAACAGAAAATAGAGATCGTGATGGGTCAATTGACGGATTCGGCACTACGGGAAGTGAAGGCATGGGAAAACAGCGAAAAGAAGACCGTCGAATGCATCTTCAAGAAGCTAGTGACCATATTTGACTGCCAGACCATAGCGGAATTAAAGAGTCGTCTTTATGCAAGGAAACAAAGACCCGATGAATCACTGCGTGACTTCGCGCTGGCCTTACAAGAAGCTGCAAAGACTATACGGGCTCTGGATGAACGAGAGGCCGAAGGGATAGACAGAACGTTAACAGACCTGTTTGTGGAGGGGGCAAGAGGAGAGACGATTCGATCTCAAATGCGTATGGAGAGACGACAGCAACCAGGGAGCTCCTTCTCCGAATTTAAAGAGACGGTGCTGCAGATCCTTGGGAAAAATCAGAGTAATAATGTCGAGAAAGACGCGTCTTCGGAGTGGAGTGAAGAGGACAGCTACCGAGAAACCGCACCACTCCGGAAATCGGACGGACCAATCCAAGTAGGAACGGTCCTCCAACAAGCGCAAGCCTCACCGGGTCCAGATTCTATGGAAACGCTCAACCAAACGTTGGCGGAGATAACGACGAATCTCTCCCGAATGAACCAAAGGATGGATGAGTTTGACAGGGACCAAGACAGGAATAGGCGCCGAGAATGGCGTCAAGAACGAGGTGGGCGGAGTCGTCCTCGCTGGGACGTGGTAAGAGAATCGGGCCGAAGACCCACTGATCAATTCGACTCTCAGGGGAGCCCGATATGCAGAGGGTGTCGACAGAGTGGTCATATCGAAAGGAACTGCCCTGCGGCCGCTTTAAACGAAGAACTCCCGAGGCAACGGACCGACCTTCGGGAGAGGAACCAGTAAGTGGTCCACTGCCCCAAGAATGGTCTAGGTACGTCGGAGAATGCCCGCACCTGAAGATCCGTATCAACGGAATTGAAATTCCAGCTCTGTTGGATACTGGGTCGCAAGTCTCCACCATCCGGATCACCGAGTTCCTTCAGCACTGGGACGAAGCCACCATTGTGTCCCCACCAACCACCTGGCTCCATCTGCTGGCCAGCAATGGACAACCCATAACGTATCAGGGTTACTGGGAAGCGGACACAAAAATTGGAAACGCGACATTACCCCGACAAGGGTACCTTGTCACCACGGCTCCTAACACTCACCTACCCCCCGTCATCCTGGGGATGAATGTCTTGAAGAACTGCCCTGATGAGCTAGTGGAAGCCCTTCGGCAGGAAATGCAGAAAGCCGCCCCAGTGGAGCGGAGAGCCTTGCAGCAGACGGTGCGCCTGTTGGAGAAAGAGAAGAAATTCACTAACCATCGAGGAGAGGTGGGGAAGGCCAGAATCGCCGACCACCGGGCCATCCTCTTGAGGCCAAACTCTGAACATGTAATTTGGTGTAAGGCAAGAATCGGTCCAGGAGGACGAGATTACGAAGCCTTGGTGGAGCCCTGTGACTCGGAGGGCCAACAACCCTTCGCGGTGGCGAGAACGCTAGCAAAGGTGAAACACGGAAGAGTGCCTGTACGTATATTGAACCCGCACCCCTATGCTATCAGACTACACCAACGCTGCCTGGTGGCGAAAATAAGCTCAATTGACTTCCGAGACATTGTAGGCCAAGAGGTGACCACAGCTGCCCAAGAGACGGCGACCGAGAGGCCGCCGACAACGGGTCAAGAACCCCCATGGTGGGCTGATATCCAGATCGGCAACGCTGATACCCCCAACGAACAGAAAATGGGAGTATTACGAGTGGTGCGGCGGAATGCAGCGGCTTTTAGCCAACACCCTTCTGACTTCGGAAAAGCCGACAAAGTATACCATCACATTCCCACAGGGACGACCCCTCCTATTAAAGAGAGACACCGACCCCTTCCCCCAGCCTTGTACCAGCCTGTGAGAAAAATGATAGCAGAAATGAAAGACGCAGGAGTTATCAAAGAAAGCCACAGTCCATGGGCAGCTCCGCTAGTGATCGTCAAGAAGAAGGACGGCAGCCTACGCTTCTGCGTTGATTACCGCAAGCTCAATGCGGCTACTCATAAGGACGCCTACCCACTCCCTCGGATAGAAGAGTCCTTGACAGCCCTGAAGACTGCCGCATATTTTTCGACCCTTGACCTCACCAGTGGATACTGGCAGATTCAGATGGCCCCCGAAGACATGGAAAAAACAGCCTTCACGACACCGATGGGCCTGTTTGAATTCGAAAGGATGCCGTTTGGGCTTTGTAACGCGCCCGCCACATTCCAACGCGTCATGGAACACTGTCTTGGACAGCACAACTTCGAGATGGTCTTGCTATACCTCGATGACGTAATAATCTTCTCGAAGAGTTACGAGGACCACTTGCAACATCTAGAAGAAGTATTCCAACAGCTGACAAAATGCGGCCTGAAACTTAAGCCCACGAAATGCCACCTACTCAAACCCAAGGTCCAGTACTTAGGTCATGTCGTCAGCGCGGAAGGCGTGATGCCCGACCCTGAGAAGGTCCGAGTTGTTCGGGACTGGCCGGTGCCAAAGACCGTTAAGGACGTCCGAAGCTACCTCGGGTTCGTGGGCTACTACAGACGTTTCGTGGAACACTTTGCCAAAGTGGCAGCTCCGCTGCATGAACTACTGAGAGGTCAGTCTGGCCGCGAAAGGAGGGGATCGTCACCAGTGCAGTGGGGCGAAGAACAGCAACAGGCCTTCCACCAGTTGAAGACCTCCTTGACGGAAGCCCCGCTGTTGGCTTATCCAGATTACGAGCAGCCATTCCAAGTCTGCACAGACGCCAGCCATCGTGGATTAGGAGCCGTATTGTCTCAGATACAGAATGGGCGCGAGAGAGTAATCGCATATGCCAGTCGAGGATTACGTAAAACAGAGCGGAATTGTGAAAATTACAGTGCTTTCAAATTGGAACTGCTCGCCCTGGTCTGGGCCGTCACAGAAAAATTCAAACACTATCTCGCTGCGACACCATTTGTCATCATGACGGATAACAACCCCTTGGTGCACTTGTCCACTGCCCGACTTGGCGCCCTTGAACAGCGGTGGGTATCACGGCTCGCCAATTTCCAATACACTGTGTCCTACAGGAGTGGGAAATCCAACGGTAACGCCGACGCTCTGTCCCGGTTGCCCACCACCGATGTGGCGGAAGAAGGAAGGGATATTGAGGAAGAAATAGAAGCACCTGTATTCAAGGTCTCGAAGAAAAGATGGACGGTCACCTCAGACCCATTAACCATCACGGACCAACAGCGATCGGATTTGTTCGAAGCCCCTGTTGTAGACTGGGGAGAGATCCAGCGACAGGATCCAATGATGAGGGAACTCACAGCTCTCCTCCGACGTAACCAACAACTGACCCGGGCACAACGTGCCGAAGCGGATCCGGAGCTGGTAAAGCTACTGCGACATCGGAGACAATTCCACCTGAGACAGGGCATCTTAGTACGTACCAGTATTGACCCCGGGACTCACCAGACAGTGAACCAAGTAGTTGTCCCCAGGAAACAAGCAAATTTCCTACTTACTGCCTACCACAACAAGTCGGGACATTTCGGTACGCAAAAAACGGAAGCCATCTTGCGCACCCGGTACTTCTGGATAGGTCTGCATGATGACGTAGAACGATGGTGTCGGGACTGTGTCCCCTGCAATCTGAAGAGACGCCCAGATGCACATCAGAAGGACCACCTGCACCCCATCAAGAGTCACCGGCCGCTGCAAATTGTCGCTCTCGACCATGTGAAATTAGAGCCCAGCACCAGTGGACACAACTATGCCTTAACCATGACCGATCACTATAGCAAGCTCTTAGTGGCGGTCCCTGCAAAAGACCTGACTGCTAAGACTACGGCCGAACTATTCCTGAAACACTTCGCCAGGCCCTATGGTTACCCCGAGTGCATACTAACCGACCAAGGACCTGCCTTTGAGTCGCAGCTATTCTATGAACTGTGCTCCTACTACGGCTGCCAGAAAGCGAGAACGACAGCGTACCACCCGCAGGGGAATGGTTTGTGCGAGAGAGCTAATCAGACCCTCATTGGGATGCTCAGAAGCCTACCAGCTGGAGACCGCGCCCGTTGGCCGACCTTGTTGCCCGAACTCGTCTACCTCTACAATAATGCGGAACATTCCTCCACCGGTTTCACACCATACTATCTTATGTTCGGTCGACAAGGTAAACTGCCTCAAGACCTAGAGCTCGCCCCCGCGCTAACGTCTCCTACCACTCCACAAACCGACTGGGTCCGCGAGCATCAGCGGAGAATTAAAGCGGCCAGAGAACTGGTGGAGGTGCGGATGGGAACCGTCCGACGTCGCCAAGAGAAGAATTACAATGCAACCACCCACCCTACGCCTCTGCATGTGGGTGACCTTGTTTGGAGGAAACGGAACCACCACACCAGTAAGTTAGACACTATGTGGGAAAACGCACCCTATGTCGTCGTCAGCGTCCCGGAGGGAGAACGGTTCACCTATGAGATCCGCCGAGGTCAAGATGGGCCCGTTAGTGTTGTATCCAGAGAGCAACTCAAACCTTACACCTCCGAAGTACCACCAGGAACGGCAAGCTCACCTGCGGCAGAGGGGCGGGGATCCCCGGGCGGCATACCCTTACTTGACCCCATGGAGCTCTTACTTTTTATGTGCGGTCCACCCGCATCGAGCTCAGCACCCCCTGACAACCTAGACCCCGTAGTTAATGGGCCCTTAGAGGGTCAGAGTCGACCCAACCCAGCCATTAGCCATAATGAGCCCAGAGCCCCCACGGTCGAAATTAGAAGGTCGGGACGTAGCACAAAGGGCGTCCCGCCCTCCAGGTACAGGGAATGAGCTAATATTTGATCTGTAAATACTTTTGTTCGGAAATGTATATGTATGTTGGTACCCAACTTAAGTATGTCCACCCGTTCACTACTGTTCACATGTTGCCTAATGCGTGAGGACACGCAATCTTCCAGCGGGGGAATATGTGATACACAGCATCTGCCCCCACTCTGACCCCTGCTGAATACAACGGCAGCCGCTGTCCCCCCACAGGGGGGGGGTTAATAGACTGCCCGGTCGCTAGGCAACCCCAGCGGCCGGACCGTGACCTGAAGGAGTCTGGGGTGATTGGCCGCCCGCTGAGCGGGAGAAGTGGAGGAGGAGTCGGCGGTGCGCGCGAGGGGGAAGGAGGGAGAAGCCGCCAGAGAGAGACGGGGGACCGGACCTGCGCCGCTGAGAGAGGGAGAGACGCGACTGCACCCGGCCAGAGGGAGACAGAGACCAGCGCCACTAACCACCGCTACGCTGGGTGGGAGAGCCGCTGGCGGAGGACAGCCACGGTGAAATTGAAGAGCCGCCGGGAGGAGAGCACGTCCTGCCGCTGCACTACTAAGAGGACGTGTGGCGCCGGCTGCTGAGAGGGAGAAGGAGCTGTGCCGATCTTCTGGAGGAGAATTAAAGTACAGGTAGCCACCACGTGGCCAACCCTTTGTAACTCCTTCTCTCTCACTCCTGCTGAACAAGAGACACACTGCCTACACACACCCTTTCCAATACATACTGGCCCACAATAAAGCCCGAATGGTGCACCCAGGAACATTGTATCCCCTACCAGCTTTGGAGACTGCAATAGACAGGACACTGAGGCCTCATAGCACCCTAACCACCCTCACTTAGGGTCACCACCTCGCTTCCCCGTCACCCACGGAACTTAGGAAAACCGCTAAACTGCAGCACCCACTCCTCTATACCTCCCTTGTGCATTGATCACTCGCCAGACGTGGGGTTCCGTGCTGTTGGCAAGGACATACACTGAACTTCCCTGGATTATATATATGCATGGGGCCAGAAACCCCTCCTTATTGGGTTCATAGTGCCACCTTGTGGCGTATTCAGCGTACTGCCTAAGTTTGCATGGAACCTGCTTTTCTAAATACCTTCTTGAAATTGTTAAAGTTTTAAAAAGCATTTGTGTCATTATGTTGCCATGTTTATATTAATTGCAGGAATTATATGTGGAAAAGGTAATGATTCTAATCGAAATGTATTAGGTTTACTAACCCCAAACCCGGCTTCCCTTCTGCAATAAATCCTTGTTACTGTATCCCATCGTAGTGGTCCTTTCCCATTTGGGGTGTTGTCTGTACTGGGGTATCTCCGTCCTTCTGCCCAGGTCCTAGACAGGTGTCCGCAGATTCCAACTGGCTCCGCATAAGCAGGAATTGGACGACGAGAGGAGCCGCAACGGGACGAACACGAGACTTCAGGTGAGCTCAAGCACGTATCACACTGTAATGTCATCCAGCCACACATTATAAGAGCATCAGACACAACGACACACCACAATGTTTCTAAACCAATGCAGAAAGAATTTGACTTCAGATTAGGAACAACTGTGTTAATCAGTTCCACATGGCAAGGACAGGACAATTTAAATCTGTTTTTTATTTTATTTTGTATATATGTTCAGTAAAACACATGTATAAATAATTATACGCAGGGTTCTAGAGACGATCGAAACAGTTCCACAAAATATTTGCCCTTTTCCTCATCAGGATGCAGAAATTTCTGCGTTTATCTACAGTAGCACAATTTGACCTTAAGGGGGAGATGTACTAAGCAGTGAAAAGAGTGAAGTGAGCCAGTGGAGAAGTGTCTCATGACAACCAATCAGCATTGACGTAACTTTTATATTTTACATACTGTAAAATTATACAGAGCAGCTGATTGGTTGCCATGGGCAACTTCACCACTGGCTCACTTCTCCACTCTTTTCACTGCTTAGTACATCTCCCGCTAAGTATTTTTTGTTCCACCTGGGGGTATATTTACTAAACCTTCTAAAATTGGAAAGGGGTGATGTTGCCCACAGCAACCAATCCGATGCTGTCTATCATTTTCTAGGATGCAATAGAGAAATGATAGACAGAAACTGATTGGTTGGGCAACATTACCACTTTTCATGTTTAGAAGCTTTATTAAATATAACCCCAGGTCTCAAACCATAACACAGCACAAAATGAATTGACGATATTGACCCAGCTATATTTATAACTGATACATTTGGTGCCACGCTGGATAAACAAATACAATGGGGAAAGGTACTCTGTGGAAAGATGGAGCAAAAGCTGAAGTAAAAAATTGTGTTGCCGAAACGTTGCACCTGTTCCAAACAACCTGGCTGTGAAATCAATTTTGTGCAAGAGAGTCACCGCAACTCTCTACAGAGCATCTGATTTATCTGCAAATTTACGTTTAGGCCTCAAATCCCTGTATGGCACAAGATATTAGCACTGACAGTCCATACAGTAGGAGTTAATGTTTCAGTGCGTGCAACAGGCTGTTCACTAGTGCGTGTGAATAGTGCTCTGTCTCTCGGACTCTCCACTCACAGCCCTGCATTGTTCTCGCCGTTTGAGCGACTGCCAACCTCTTAACAATCTGTGTGCCTCTCATCTGATTGTTCTGCGTGGAGGGACAGTAAGGGGGCACAGCCAAAGGACAAGTGTTGTCAGTGGGGCAGCTCGGTAGCCTTGTTGTGCGAGCTCTGGCCTTTGATATACTCTGCCAGTAACTCACTGAAACTTGAGCAAACACTGGTAATACTATGCTAGACAAATAGCTCAACTCCTGTTATGCCAAGAGTTTGATCTTAAAAGGATTTCAAAGACATTTTGTCATATGGAGTAAGTTGACTGAAGAAGTACTGCAAGTAGGTGCCAACAGGAGTTTCAGATTGGGGACATATATTGTTTATGTTAAAGAGTTAACAAAAATAAATAACAGATTGTGTTCACATGATTTTGATGTCTGCTAAACATACATCACAGGTTCTGTCATTATGTAAAACACAGAGCAGTACAGAGTAATGGACACAAGGGGGCGCCGCTCACGAATCTTTTAGCTTTTTGTAAGGAGACTTGAAAAAAGGAAAGAAAAATAAATATGCAACCCTTCTTGAAGCCAAGTCTAGCACACCACACGGCCAGGGACAGGGGTTCAGGCGGGCTACACACGGCCAGGGATAGGGGTTCAGGCGGGCTGGTGGCACTGGCACACACACAGGATGGTACCTGACTGCATGCATGGGCACTCAGCTGCAGTGCCAGCACAGACAGCCCTGTGCTAGGGTGTAAGGCTGGCATGGCACTGAAGGATTCTGCAACCAGAGAATGAAGGGGGAGCTCAGCAGGTTGCACTGTGGCATTGCTGATAGCAGGAACTGTGCTGGAGAGGAGATGCCAGACCTGGGGGCTATGCATGGGGCATAGCAGTGGGGTGCCCCCTTCTGGATCTCCAGATACCCTTCTTCTTGCACTCAGCGAAAATTAAGGCAGCACTTGCTGGCACCGGACCTCGGTAATTCCAAACTGAGTGTGATGAGAGCAGAGAGGGAGGGGAGAGAGGCAGAGCCTGGGAGTGTAGTGCTCACTAATGTGACTGTGTGAGAGAGTGCTGTGGCTGGCCCCGGGGGATCCTGCACACAGGAGCAGCAGGGCACTGAGTGCCCCCTGCCCCCGTCACCCGGCGCTGCTGGGAGCATTATGTGGGTGTTGCTTTATGTGGAAGGAAGTAAGGGGAGAGTTTAGGTAGGAAATGCAAAGGGAGGAGACTGGTCCTATATAAATGCAGTGTGTGGGGACTGCGGGAGTTACATGGAGGAGAGGGGGAGCCCCCCCATGCTGCTGAGCTCACGCTGAGTAAGTGGGGAGTGTCCAAGACTGGTAGCAGCTCATCATATAACTAATCTACTCCTCACCAACTACACACAAGAGCCCAGGAGAAGGAGGTGCCACTCCGATTCAGAGGTGTCCTCCTGTGGCTGCTGGACTCAATGGGAGCAGAGCCTCTCATGCAGGGGGACAGCAGCCGGACGTGGATTGCTTCTGAGTGGGGCATGGCTTGTCGGAGACCCCTGTAGTCGCACCTGCACGAGCCCTCCACGTGGGACTATTCTCCCCCCTGCTGATCCGCGCCGGGAGCCCGGACATGGAGCTACAGGTCCTGTGTGCAGCTCTCTTCTGGCTGCTGCTGCCTCTATCCCTCCTGGCAGGTAAGATGTTATTGGGGTGTTAGAAGTGTTACCCCCTTCCCCCCAGGGGTGATTGGGGGTGTCTGGCTTTCACAGATGTTCTGCCATTGGGAACATATGGGTGTCAGAGTGCACTACTGTTGTAATGTTTTCAGGTACTGTGTTCACTGTAATGTGTACCCACTTTTTTTTTTTTTTACCTGTGCTTCCATGGCTGGCATGTGTGTGTACCCTCCATTAACCTGTGCTTCCATCCCTGGCATGTGTGTGTACCCACCATTTACCTGTGCTTCCATGGCTGGCATGTGTGTGTACCCTCCATTTACCTGTGCTTCCGTAGCTGGCATGTGTGTGTACCCTCCATTTACCTGTGCTTCCGTAGCTGGCATGTGTGTGTACCCTCCATTTACCTGTGCTTCCGTCCCTGGCATGTGTGTGTACCCTCCATTTACCTGTGCTTCCGTCCCTGGCATGTGTGTGTACCCTCCATTTACCTGTGCTTCCGTCCCTGGCATGTGTGTGTGTGTGTACCCTCCATTTACCTGTGCTTCCGTCCCTGGCATGTGTGTGTGTGTGTACCCTCCATTTACCTGTGCTTCCGTCCCTGGCATGTGTGTGTGTGTGTGTGTGTGTGTGTGTGTGTGTGTGTGTGTGTACCCTCCATTTACCTGTGCTTCCGTCCCTGGCATGTGTGTGTGTGTGTGTGTGTGTGTGTGTGTGTACCCTCCATTTACCTGTGCTTCCGTCCCTGGCATGTGTGTACCCTCCATTTACCTGTGCTTCCGTCCCTGGCATGTGTGTACCCTCCATTTACCTGTGCTTCCGTCCCTGGCATGTGTGTGTGTGTGTGTGTGTGTGTGTACCCTCCATTTACCTGTGCTTCCGTCCCTGGCATGTGTGTGTGTGTGTGTACCCTCCATTTACCTGTGCTTCCGTCCCTGGCATGTGTGTGTGTGTGTGTGTGTGTGTACCCTCCATTTACCTGTGCTTCCGTCCCTGGCATGTGTGTGTACCCTCCATTTACCTGTGCTTCCGTCCCTGGCATGTGTGTGTACCCTCCATTTACCTGTGCTTCCGTCCCTGGCATGTGTGTGTGTGTGTACCCTCCATTTACCTGTGCTTCCGTCCCTGGCATGTGTGTGTGTGTGTGTGTACCCTCCATTTACTTGTGCTGGGGTGTGTGTGTACCCTCCATTTACCTGTGCTGGCATGTGTGTACCCTCCATTTACCTGTGCTGGCATGTGTGTACCCTCCGTTTACCTGTGCTTCCAGTGCTGGATATGAAGCGGCCTGTGTGGTTTCTTCCATAGGAAACTGTGACCTCACATTACTAACAATAGGTGCTGTGATTTAAGCGTATGGCACCTCTGTGTGTGTATTCACAATACTTAAACTAGGTTGTGCCTATCTGTTTCTCTCCAGTCATTGTAGGACTATAAATCCCAGGATTCCAGTTGCTGGGGATTGTAATTCCACAACATCTGAAAGTTCTGACAGACTCTTATTTCACATGGACATTTAACCTAGAGGCCAGGCTATGCTGGGGCTTGCAGTTCCACAACAGCCTTTGCGACACACGCTCTAACTTTCTTACTGATAATTAATTTTTTTTTTTTTTTACTTTTCATACATCAGGTCCTCTTATAGGTTGTTTATAGACTGGTATATACCAGGTATCACTAGGCAATAAAACATATACAATATAAAAAAAGAAAGAAGCTTTAATTGGCGTTGAATAGGTGAGGTGAGGGTGAGTAAACTGAACGTGTAGTTTCTCCTGTCATGCAGGGATTTTATGGCAGTGTTATTCCAACATGCAGACCTGTCAGTAGTGGCTGCCGTGGTGCCTCCTCCCTCAGAGCTGTGGAATGTAGGTCCCAGCTGATGCATCCCTGTGCAGGCAAAGGCTTGAATTGAGAGACTAATCCATAAAATAACAATAATTGCCCTCAGGGTGATTGAACTGCTGGTGAAACTCACTTCATTATCATAGGGATCATCAGAGATTGACATCATTGCCTCACACCTCTCTGTCTACCAGTGTCTAGAGACACCCAGAAAACATCCTAACTACGGATATAAACCCTGTATGCACTATACAGCATGGGTGTTCTACCTGCAGCCCTCCAGCTGCTGTGGAAGCACACATCCCAGCATGCCCTGCCTCAGTTTTAGCATACCTTAATAGCAAAGCTGTGGCAGGGCATGCTGGGATGTATAATTTCACAGCAGCAGCTGGAGGGCCACAGGTTGAAGACCCGTGCTATACAGGGTCCCCAGGGTCTAAATGGTATCCGTTTGGATAGTCAACCATGTTAAGGTTGACAGCCATTAGGTCGACCACTATTGGTCGTCATTGACATGGACACATGGTCGACACCGGACATGTCGACAGATGAAAATGTCGACATGGCTTTTTTTTTATAAAAAAAAATAGATTTTCAACTTTTTCATACTTTACCATCCACGTGGACTACGATTGAGAATGGTAACCTGTGCTGAGCGCAGCGGTAGCAGAGCGAGGCACCTTGCCCTTCGCGAGCCATGCAAGGGGACGCGGTACACTAATTGGGGTTCCTGGTCATGTTATGGAAAAAATGGCACCAAAAACATTTAAAAAATCCATGTCGACCTTACCATGTGTCGACCTGTCCAGTGTCGACCATTTTTGTGTGGCGACTATTAGTCCATGTCGACCATGTCTGTCGACCAATAGTGGTCGACCTAATGAATGTTGACCTTAACATGGTCAATCATTCATACCGGAACCGGTCTAAACGTTACTGAGCAGTGTGATCCAACCACTTCACGGGTTAAAATGCCCTTAGAAAATCTCAGACACCCCTGTGATGTAATGTCCTATTACTGCCCCATATAATACAGTAATAATAATTTTCTGCCATAAAAATGTATTATGAAACCATTTATTGGGGGAGATTTATCAAAGCTTGTGGAGAGATAAAACACCAGCCAATCAGCACCTAACTCCTTTTTCAAACATAGGGGTCTATTTACTAAGCCTTGGATGGAGATAAAGTACCAGCCAATCGGCTCCTACCTGTCATTTTTCAAACCCAGACTGTAACATGTCAGTTAGGAGCTGATTGGCTGGTATTTTATTTCTCTCCAAGCTTTGGGGCAGATGTATTGTGGAAGGTGATAACGCACCAGCCAGTCATTATGGGTTTGAAAAATGACAGTTAGGAGCTGATTGGCTGGTGTGTTATCAACTTCCGCTTACCACTGCTTTATCACTTCTCCAGGCTTAATACATCTGCCCCAAGTGTGCAGTGTAAACCAGTATGTATTAAAACTGTTTTAATTTTGCGTAAAAATTGCTGTTTAACCATATAGAAAATTATACCTTAGCCTGCCAATCCACACAGTGGCCCACGCTTAAATAACAGAAGTATTCCAAAAATATCTTATTTTGTACAGAATGTTTTTTTTATTTTTTTTATGTTCTCTTGCTGAACATTAATAGAAAAACCTAATATATATTTTGTATTGTACTGTTTTGTTATACCCTCATCCCTGTAGGGTACCACTATGTACTGAAAGATTTTAGCCACTGTGCAACTGCGGTGACTGAAGAGAATTCATTAAACTGTGGTTTTCATTTGTTTATTTTTGTGAGTGATTTTTATGTTCCGTTTTGAAAATGTTCTATTTACTAAAGGAAAAAGCACACGGTTTGATTTATCAGATGGCAGGTGTACAAGTTGTGCGATTTGTGAACATACAGTTTGCAAGTCTACGCGGGAAAGGCTCCTCACAGGCTCCAGCCACAATAGACCTATTATGAGGCTGTTCATTATTTATTGATTATAGGGGACCAGAGTAATAATTACTTATTTTATGGGGACCAAATGCTTTATTTATTTTATAAGAGCAAAATTAATTGAGGAAGATATTAAGGGGACATTATTAACCTATAATTATATGACAGGGCAACACTTGTCATGACACACTACAAGTGCTACAATGAATGTTGGCACAGGTGTGTGCTGGCACTTCTAGAGCCACAAGTGTGTATCGTTAAAAAATAAATGTTGCCCCCTTAATAGTGTGTATTTATTAATTTAATTTTGTCCCAATAAAAAAAAAAAAAGTATTCATCTGGTAGCTATACGACTACAGTAATTAAATTTTCCCTTTAATCAATAAAATAATGTCTATTGTGTCTCCGCTTTTCTTCTGAAATAATGCAGTTTCGTCATGGGGTTTAGGTTTTCGCCAATGGGCGCACACTGTATTCGGTTGGTTTTAACCTCCAAACTGCAAAATAGTAAACCTTGCGTTTATGGACTGAAAACTTCTCACATAACTGCAGGTTGCTAACTTATGACTTGTTGGAAAAGTGTGCAAGTTGAATTTACTACCCAACCAAATACTGTAATATGAATATCAACACAATGGGGTCAATTCTATTCAGCGACAGTTGAATAGCGCCTGGAGTTAGCTCCCGTCGCTATTCAATTCAGCTCATGTTAAGTCGGCGAAGGCCCGTTCTCGCCGACTTAACAGGTTGAATTGTCGGGGGAACGGGCATTCTCCGACTTAACGGGCATTCTCCCGACAATCAGCCTCGCGTGGCAGCACTTTCGTCTAATTTCCTCTCTCATGCTCGGGGGTGAGAGAAGAATTCCTGACAATTGGCATCACTTGGCGCTGTATTGAATAGTGCCGGGAGCTAACTCCCGGCGCTGTTCAACTGTCGCTGAATAGATTTGACCCCAATCTGTAGGTTTTGATTGAGAATAAATGTATGACCATGGAGGCACTATGCAGTATTATAAAAGCAATATACAGTATATTTGTTCAGAAGTTCTGATTAGGAAATAAGTTTATATCCTATCATTATTGCCAATCTGTTTTTCGCTTCCATTATAACATCAAGTGGCCTCTAAAAGCGAATATCCAATTGGTTGCTCAGGGTTATAGTGTGTGGCCTCTGCTTATATTATTAAATAAGAGGGCTAGACAAGGAGCCAGACCACCAATGCACCTACATAATGATTGCTTTTCCTAATTGTAGACGTTCTATTCTGTACATAATTGTCGAGGATGTGCTTCTTCCCCGATTCTGTAAATTATATTGCTGGCTGCTAGATCTGACTGAGTGGTTACTGAATTCTGTTCTAGGTGGCCACCTCTGTTGAATAAACACAGATGATCTTTTGTGAGAGGAACATGTCTCTTTTCTGTTGAATTTAATGTAAGAAAATAGTCCCTAATTTTCCCAAACATTTAATTTTATTGGTCCTCATAGTGACAATATATTGACTTCTCAGCGATGTCTGTGAATAGTAACTAGAAGTCATGTAGATAGATGTGAGTTGCAGAACGTTGCCGGAAAAATTCCCTCTCCCTATGCATTTAGTTTACTAGTAAGACTATCCCGAACTAGAGAAGTAACTGCAGACCTCACACATGCAAACTATGTATAGTAACAGACAGGGTATTGCAGCTTCTACATTAATATCCCAATTAGGGACCCATCCATACTGCTTTTATGTAAGGTGATTTTGCTAACTTTACATGGTTATATTAACACCTACATATATGATCCCATAGTGGCTTATATAATATCAAGGTGTACTATAGTCATGTACTGTTTCATTACACACTGGCACATTGTTCTTAAATAAGCCCCACTGTGCGCTACTATTGATGGGTTCTGAAATGCATCAAAGAATAGGGAACACCTCTGTATCTACTTACTGCAGCTCTCCTTATAGTTTCTGTAAGAGTGGCTTTTCCTGTGCATGCTTGCTACACGCGCGTCTAAGTGTTTCCCAGTATAACGCGTTTTGTTATTGGGCAGGACAGTCCTTTCTGGTACATAGGAGTTTCTGTGACGAGCGATACCTGCTGAATATTTATGTGTTGTTCCTGAGCTTCTGCATTTGGTTATAATGATGGGTAAATAGGCTTTCCAGTACTGCTCCCAGAATGGAGCAGGTATGTCCTGTGTGCGGGTGGCATTCCTAACCTACAAGGTCTGTTTCCTATTGCACTGCCCCTTTTTGTCACCGGACAGAAAGGGGCAGCCTCTGTTTGGTTGGTTGGTTTATTTATTTATCAATCGGAAAGCAATATTTATTTATTGTTAATAAAGTCATATAACGGTAACAGAAACCAATGTGAGCAAAGGCATACTGTGGTCTATCCGCTTCACTGACCTTAGAAGTTGGTGCTCATTAACTTTTTATTTTATTTTATTAGAACTGTGCTGCTCCTGCTGTGGTGATGGTCAACCGCCATTGTCTGAGCATGGGATACAGTGACGTTCTGGCTGCTATTATTGCTGGTTATTTTCTACCTCTGTAGTTATATTCCCACCTAAAAACCCTGAATCCCCTTGGCTTTCCCAGGGCCTATTGCTACAGGCTACAATAACTCCTGCTGCATATCAAAAGAACCCTTCAAGTTCCACTCTGTAACCATATCTGCTCTTTGTAACTGTCAGGGTAATGTTATACAGTGCTTGTCCTGCACTGGCAGCCACTCTGCGCTGTGTGAGACTGCTTTGCATGTTACTGTGCTGTTTCCCTTTTGTTATGTTTGTTTAACTTGTTCCCTTGTTTTGTAACCACACTCCCAATACCAAAGCCAACACTCACAGATGTAGGCGGATGGGCAGCTCAGACCAGTCACAGTATATACATTTGCTGCAGTGACTGTCTGGAAGATGCAGAAAGTTCTCTGTGCCTATGTATAATTTTATACCCGTGTATCATTACTTCACTCAGGTTGCACTAGGTACAAGCCGGTCAGCCATACTACACCCCTTCAAATGATGGCTAGTACCTAGTGCAACCTGAGTGAAGTAATGAGGGTGTAGTATGGCTGACCGGCGGTCTCCTGACTGCCGGTCAGCTTACCGACGCCGGGATCCCGGCAGCATACCGACGCCGGAATCCCGGCGGGGAGGGGCGAGTGCAGCAAGCCCCTTGTGGGCTCGGTGGCGACCTGCGGTCGCCACGGGTTCTATTCCCACTCTATGGGTGTCGTGGACACCCACGAGTGGAAATAGTCCCTGTTGGTCGGCATGCCGACCATCGGGAAAGTGAGCCGTCGGGCTTGTGGAGGAGGTCATGTGACTGTCGGTCAGCTGACCGGCGGTCACATGAATACCACCCATTTGAAGTTCTACATCTACAGGCTAAGCTGTAGCACTTCTACTTTGAAGGAACTACAAGTCCCAGCATGCACTGCATTCTAGGATCTGCAGTTCAACAGCAGCTGGAGGCCAAAAGCACAGGTTGTCTTAAGGCCCATACACACTGGGCGATTTTGAGCTGAGAGCAGGTCACTTTTGGTGTGTTGAGCTGCTTTCAGCTCAAAGCCGCCCAGTGTGTATGGACAATCGATGAGCGGTGAGTGCTGATGCGCGCTCCCGCTTCATCGCTGGCGGACGCCGTTCATCTACTGGTATTACCAGTAGATGAACGGCGGGGTGAACGGCTTTCCATAGCGTCCTGCTATGGAACGCTGCTCACCCCTGCTGACATCGCTGGGCAGGGGGGAAAAGTGCTCATTGTGTGTCACTGAGCGCTTTTCAGCCCAGCGATGTTGGTGATCATCGCTGTGCATACACACTGGGCAAAAACGCCCAATGTGTATGGACCTTTAGGCTGTGTGTATAAGGCTTATATGAAACATAAATGCATTCACAGAATCTAGACTTTGGTCCCATCAGCAAGATATCACATTATGGCGTGCACATATTCCAAAATATGGAAAAAAATGGAAATTCAAACTACTTCTGGTCCCAAGCTTTTCGGATATGGGAGGGAGGCTAACCCTGTATTTCAAAGTTACGTAGCTGTTACCATGGGTGGGATAGAGGTACATGCTACGGTACAATTACTATGCTAAATGGGCCACAATAAGAATACACAATGATAAAATTATGACTTCTAGAGGTACAGTATGTAGGACCTCCTAGCCTAGAACAATCCGTTTAATTTCTTTACATTGAAACAGGTTCCCTCTAGTTACCACATTAAAAACATGGCTCCGAGCAGAAGAATTGTGCCGGCTCTGTACTGGTAGCCAAAAACACGTTACATTTAGCTTTGGAAATATAAATACTTTAAATAAAAAGCACTGAGGTATTCAAGGTTTATTTATAAAGCACCTACATATTACGCAGCGTTTTGCTAAGAATATTAACTCCTTCACATTAGACCTTTCCCCAGTGCTGTGTACAATCTAGGGGCCATTCAGTTACCACCGCAGGGATGTATCTCCTGGGTTAAGGGCCCGTAACTGGTCAGCTGACTACATCTTGCCCGGCTGTTACCCATGGAGGTTCTCCTTACTACTTACAAATGCCCGGTCCTTAGTTGTGGCAAAGTGCATGTCCTGGCTTAAGTGGCCAGCATGATGCAGTTACCTTAAGCCCGCTACTAGCCCTGAGGCTTACCTCGGGAGTAATAAAATAGCTAAGTGAATCGGGTTGGGATTGATATACTGGTGGTCAGAATATTAACCGCAGCATCCCGATATTCAGAGTCCAGACAGGGGAAGAGAAGTAGTTACTGTCAGGCATCCTAAACCTAATTCTCCCTGGTGGTACCTAAACCTGGCCCCCCCCCCCCCCCCCCCCCCACGCAGCTTAACCTTTCAGATGGGATGGCACACGTTCGTTTGGGATCCCGGCGGTCAAGATTCCTGCTCTGGGCTTGTGACCCTACTTTGAATGCCGGTGTCTGGGACATACGCTACTAGGGTCAATTTCATCAGAAGCCAATAAACCTGCAAGTATTTATTTTCTTTGAGTTGTTCATATTGATCCGCTAACTATTTGCTATGTACTGTGTATTGATCTGATACGCTGACCTTTTTGCAAAATATCATTTATTTTGTATATGTGTTACTAACGGTAAAATTGCTATATATATATTTTTTTTTTAGCTCAGACTTCAGTGTGTCGCATTATAATATAATAGTGGAGACGTCTTTATATAGACTACCACCTCCTTGGTGACTTGCATTCTCTTTATTACATTAGTGGTTACATAGTCCCACATTCGAGATCAGGAAAGATTTATCAAAACCTCTAAAGAGTTAATTTGGAGGTGTTGCCCATATAAACCAAACAGATTCTAGCTGCCATCTTATCTAGTACATTCTTTCTTCAGAGTGATAAGTAGAATTTCTTCAGCTTTCTCTGTGCAAGCAGAGAGGGCTGTACCCCTCTTTTGTATATTATAGTCTTCAGGACTAAAAATCTGGGTGCACCGCCAACCAAGTGCATAAGTGTAATTAATGCTGATGGAGCCAGATGTTGGTTAAATAATCAATAACATATCTTACAAATAGTTATTGTAGTTCTCCAGTGCGGTTTCTGTAATTCCCACTCCCCTTTCCCCCTATACTCAAACATTCTCTTTATTACATTAGTGGTTACATAGTCCCACATTCGAGATCAGGAAAGATTTATCAAAACCTCTAAAGAGTTAATTTGGAGGTGTTGCCCATATAAACCAAACAGATTCTAGCTGCCATCTTATCTAGTACATTCTTTCTTCAGAGTGATAAGTAGAATCTGAATTGTTGGTTGCTATGGGAAACCTCTCCAGTTTTCATTTTTAAAAGGTTTGGCAAAATCTTCCCCTTCTGTGCATGAAAGGTACAGAATAAGTGTGTACACGCTTGCAGAATGCTGGCTCACTGGCAGTGATGGAAAAACACAGCAAGGACTGTAGGAGCTGGCTTGATACATGGAGGTGACGGGGAAAAGTCACACCCATTCATATAATGTAACCCAAGGAATTAGGAGCCAGAAGTGTGCTGTTTAGGTGCCCTGGCATCCTGGTTTTTGCTATTCACCGAGCACCGCTTGCAGGTCTTACCCGGCTTCCCTTACCGAGAGAGAGCCTGTAAAGCCGGTTCTGGTGTTGGCTTGCACGCACTGATTAGGGATAAATGCTTTAGCATTAGGTAATAATAGAGGGAAGAGATTAAAGGATTCAGGGCAAATTATATTTGCTTCGAAAGGCATTTCTTCCCAAAAAGCCCTTCCACATATGATTATCATTAGGGATAGATGGAAGGCTGTCATATAAGAGGGAATTGTATAGTTTATATTGTGCATTGAGCCAGCTGCGGAGTTGAGCATGTGTCTATTTGCAAAGTGTATTGGCCCTCATTCCGAGTTGTTCGCTCGCAAGCTGCTTTTAGCAGCTTTGCACACGCTAAGCCGCCGCCTACTGGGAGTGAATCTTGGCTTATCAAAATTGCGAACGAAAGATTAGCAAAATTGCGAATAGACACTTCTTAGCAGTTTCTGAGTAGCTCCACACTTACTCTGCATCTGCGATCAGTTCAGTCAGTTTCGTTCCTGGTTTGACGTCACAAACACTCCCAGCGTTCGGCCAGACACTCCTCCGTTTCTCCAGCCACTCCCGCGTTTTTTCCAGAAACGGTAGTGTTTTTTCGCACACACCCATAAAACGGCCAGTTTCCGCCCAGAAACACCCACTTCCTGTCAATCACATTACGATCACCAGAACGAAGAAAAAACCTCGTAATGCCGTGAGTAAAATACCTAACTGCATAGCAAATTTACATGGCGCAGTCGCACTGCGGACATTGCGCATTAGCGACTAATCGCTCCGTTGCGAGAAAAATATAACGAGCGAACAACTCTGAATGACCCCCATTGTGCGTATCTTTGCACTGTACGTACTCTGAAATTGAGTGTTTGCAAGTACAGGTTGAGTATCCCATATCCAAATATTCCAAAATACGGAATTTTTTGAGAGAGTGAGATAGTGAAACCTTTGTTTTCTGATGGCTCAATGTACACAAACATTGTTTAATACACAAAGTTATTCAAAATATTGTATTAAATGACCTTCAGTCTGTGTGTGTGTGTGTGTGTGTGTGTGTATAAGGTGTATATGAAACATAAATGAATTGTGTGAATGTACACACACTTTGTTTAATGCACAAAGTTATAAAAAATATTGGCTAAAATTACCTTCAGGCTGTGTGTATAAGGTGTATATGTAACATAAATGCATTCTGTGCTTAGATCTGGGTCCCATCGTCATGATATCTCATTATGGTATGCAATTATTCCAAAATACGGAAAAATCCCATATCCAAAATACCTCTGGTCCCAAGCATTTTGGATAAGGGATACTCAACCTGTATAGGTGAAGCCGAGTCGTGTGGATTGCAGTCGTGTAGTGCGACTGAGGAAGAGTCAGTGTTCTGTAACGGGGCGTTCTCACGTTGGCTATAGCTGAAGTTCTGTGAGGGTGTTTTGACGCACTTGCGGGTTATACAGAGTTGGACATATGCAAAAAATACACCCGTTTCCAATATGCCAGATTTATTTCCAATTCTGCATCAGGCCCATTATTCTTTTTCTTCAGTATAGGATATTTTAGTGTCCAAGTACCTTTTTGTTGCTGTTATTTGTCATCATCTTTATTTATGACCCGTTATTTAAATAGCACACACATATTCCACAGCGCTTTACAAAGAATAATTGTCAGTCACACCCTGACCCAGTGTAGCAGGGATCACATCCTCACACCCTGACCCAGTGTAGCAGGGATCACATCCTCACACCCTGACCCAGTGTAGCGGGGATCACATCCTCACACCCTGACCCAGTGTAGCGGGGATCACATCCTCACACCCTTCCCCAGTGTAGCAGGGATCACATCCTCACACCCTTCCCCAGTGTAGCAGGGATCACATCCTCACACCCTGCCCCGGTGTAGCAGGGATCACATCCTCACACCCTGCCCCAGTGTAGCGGGGATCACATCCTCACACCCTGACCCAGTGTAGCGGGGATCACATCCTCACACCCTGACCCAGTGTAGCGGGGATCACATCCTCACACCCTGACCCAGTGTAGCGGGGATCACATCCTCACACCCTGACCCAGTGTAGCGGGGATCACATCCTCACACCCTGACCCAGTGTAGCGGGGATCACATCCTCACACCCTGACCCAGTGTAGCGGGGATCACATCCTCACACCCTGACCCAGTGTAGCGGGGATCACATCCTCACACCCTGACCCAGTGTAGCGGGGATCACATCCTCACACCCTGACCCAGTGTAGCGGGGATCACATCCTCACACCCTGACCCAGTGTAGCGGGGATCACATCCTCACACCCTGACCCAGTGTAGCGGGGATCACATCCTCACACCCTGACCCAGTGTAGCAGGGATCACATCCTCACACCCTGACCCAGTGTAGCAGGGATCACATCCTCACACCCTGACCCAGTGTAGCAGGGATCACATCCTCACACCCTGACCCAGTGTAGCAGGGATCACATCCTCACACCCTGACCCAGTGTAGCAGGGATCACATCCTCACACCCTGACCCAGTGTAGCAGGGATCACATCCTCACACCCTGACCCAGTGTAGCAGGGATCACATCCTCACACCCTGACCCAGTGTAGCAGGGATCACATCCTCACACGCTTCCCCAGTGTAGCAGGGATCACATCCTCACACGCTTCCCCAGTGTAGCGGGGATCACATCCTCACACCCTGACCCAGTGGAGCTTACAATCTATATTCCCTACCACATGTACAGTACACGCACACATTCACGCATGGGTTAATTTTGTCGGAAGCTAATTAACCTACTAGTATATTTTTGGGTTGTAGGAGGAAACCGGAGTACCCAGAGGAAACCCACGCAAGTACGGGGAGAATGCTTGCTCCACACAGTTATAGCCATGGTGGGAATCGAACCTATGACCTCAGTGCTGTAAGGCAGTAATTCTAAACATTACAGTATCTTCTGCTGCTCCCAGCGTCACCAATGATCTAGTACAGAACAATATACCTCTAAACCAGTGATGGCTAACCTTGACACTCCAGCTGTTGTTGAACTACACATCCCAGCATGCCCTGCATCAGTTTTAGCATGGCCAAATAAAACTGTAGCAGGGCATGCTGGGATATGTAGTTCAACAACAGCTGGAGTGTCAAGGTTAGCCATCGCTGCTCTAAACTGTCCTTCTTTTACAATGGACTGTTGCGCCAGCTAGGACTATTTTCCTGACTGTCAGAATAAAGGTCCATTGAGAAACTCCACTGGCATGGGAGATACGGGGAGCGTGGCCAAATCGAGAGCCATATGTACTAAGCTGTGGAGAGAAAAACTACCAACCAATCGGCTCCTGTAATCATGATCTATCACATTGGCCACAAACTGCTCAGTGCATGGACTCAGAACATCGGATTTGCTGCAATTTAGACATTGATCAGGACTAGATGAAGTTCAGACTAAGAACTGCAATAGTCTGGCTCCATGTTGTCCTAGATTTTACTCCCGCTGGTACAACATATAAAAGGAATCGGTGGCTCTGATGCTGCGGGGATGGGGGGAGGGGCATCCTGCTGTGCCACTCCCAGCCAATCTGCCACTGTATTGACCTAATGTTAAAGGAAAATAGTGGCATCCCTAAGGATTTCCCATAATAACAAATCATCGTAAACGAAGGGCTGTATTAGTTGCCTGAAACTCTTACACATGGATCAGTGAAAGTCATAATGGTACTTCATCTCTCTCCCTCTTTAGTTAAACAAACTTATGTGTGGAAATAACTTGATTTAGCCATCACTGGGATACACCATTAAAAAACGCAATTCCAAATGGCGATCCCTACACCTAAGCGCCAAGCGTTTCCCGCAGTATACATCAGCTAGCTCCATCTCTCGCCTACGTCCATGCCCCAATTCTTGATCATCAGGCCTGTGCTGTCTATGATCACCTCTCATAGACGCCTACTTCTGTAGTTACTAACCTGGCTCTCACACACAGCTATGAGTAAGCCTCTCTTTGTTACACAAGGTTAATGGGGTTGTAGGGCTTGAGGGCACACATATACCTAGTGTGATGCAAACTTGGCAAATTACATTTTATTTGCTCACTGATTAGTAACCCAGACGCTAAGCTAAGGGCATGATGTACTGTAGTGTGAGGCATCAAGCACATTAACATTTTACTTTAGCACCATGGGCAGAAAAAAAGTGACCCAATTAACTTGCTGAAGTGTGAGGACTATCTCCTGACTGCCTCACCCTGACAGTCTGGTATGTCCCATTCGCTGGAGAAAGCCACCAGCAGATGGCGATATTCACAGCAGGGGAGGGATGCTATAGACTAACCCCAACGTGGCATGACCAAGCCCCAGAATGCCGGTAGGGGGTGAGCGCAACTAAGCTTGCCACGCTGTGGACTTGGCGACTCACTGCACTCGCCACAGGTTCTATTTCCACTCTATGGGTGTCGTGGGAATAGTTCTAGGCCCCCTGGGATCACAACTACATCCCATAGGTTCACCCCGTCCACAGTCAAATTCTTTACCCTTTATTTATAACCCTGAATAAACTCCAAATGTATGTGCTGTATATGGTGGACGGGGTCATAAAGATGTCTCAAGTTTCGGAACACTGCCCCTTTCTAGATACACAAAAGCAACCAATGAGCTTGCATCGTCAAGATCTGAGGTGTCTGTCTGTATTCCATTCTATGAGATCTGACCCAAGATTATTTCATAGGGATTAATGATCCCTATTCTTGCTACAATTCATTCTGTATGGAACACAAAGAAAACAGTCTCTAAAATGATTGGGTTCCTGAAGTCACATTCTAGAGCAGAACTGCTAGGACAAAGCGGTATACCATTTACTGATGCATACTATTTCTGTTCTCACCCATTGAGTTAGTAGGGGTGGCAGTTACATATTGTTATCAAAATGTAACCAAGCTCCTCATCCGGATGTTGCATTTACGGGATGTAGTTATGTCAGGAGACTGCCGGTCACAATACCTCCCCATTCATCCTACCCCCTTAGAATCCCGACATTCGACATGCCAACCAACAGGGACTATTCCTAGTGTTCCTGGTTCTCCCTGTACGGAGCTGGCTTTCTCCCAATATGAGAGCTCACTTAGGGGGTCATTCCGTCCTGATCGCTCGCTAGCCACTTTTTGCAGCGCTGCAATCAGGAAAAATCTCGGCAAAACTGTGCATGCACCACAATGTGCAGGCGCGTCGTACGGGTACAAATAGGATCTGTGCTGGGTGATGGATTCAACGAAGAATCCATTCGCACAGCCGATCGCAAGGTGATTGACAGAAAGAGGGCATTTGTGGGTGTCAACTGACCGTTTTCTGGGAGTGTTTGGGAAAACGCAGGCATGTCCAAGTGTTTGCAGGGCGGATGTCTGACGTCCATTCTGGGACCAAAAAGACTGAAGTGATCGCAGTGGTTGAGTAACTCCAGAGCTACTCAGAAACTGCAATAAAAAATTTGCCGTCTGCTGCAAAAGCGTTTGCACACTTGCAAAGCGAAAATACACTCCCCAATAGGTGGCGACTATCTGATCGCAGCGCTGCAAAAAGTTGCTAGCGAGCGATCAACTCGGAATGACCCCCTTATTGCTTACTACAGTGTTCTGCACAAGCTAAGAGTGTCCGCTATTGTAATGTGTCCTAATATGTGAAGCACTCCAGCAGTCATTATCCTACATGACTTTTCTAGAGCAGCTCATATCTTTTACTTCCAGTATGTCACTTCAGCAGGAGCTGCTTGGCGCTCGGGGACATGTGTACAGTACACACCGCATTAACCCAGCGACATTCCAGGTGTCCACTGAGGTTATCACCAAAATGAGGTGTTGACATGGTTGAGAGTGGCTGTAAATGTGATGTTGATGTCTTGGCAAATGGTCATCTGGGTAGCGATGGCCTCTCAAGTGCCCGTGGCAAGGAGCCACTGCCAGGAATTCCCAGATGTGTAAGGGAAATGATGGGGCTTAATCTGTCATTTAATACAGACTGAACCAGCAACTTGTTTGTGCCACAGAGAGAGGGGGGAGCAGGACACATGTCTCTGCTCTATAGTGACCAGTCTCAGATGTGAGCCAGCGGTACACGGGCACCAGTGTTGGCATAGTGCAGACTGGCTGCATTGATTATCAATCTGCAAAGTTCTGTAGTAACACTGTAGCAAAATTAGCTTTAATAGTAGTATTTGCAATAGTGCAAATAAGCATGAATGAGCACACAAAGAATTAGATGGCATAGAACGGAGAATGCTGCAGAATGGGGTTATATGATAGATGTATATGGAAGGGGGGGGCAGGGGTAGTATTTGCCATTTTCTATACATACAGCAGGGTGTTGTATGATATGTCCATATAATATCAACACCAAGGCATTAACATATAACATGTCTATATCGACACGTATCAAGATTTGTGGATGTCGGCATTCTGACTGTCGACCATCTGAACGGATACCCATAGAGCATCATCTCCTTGTGATCAGTCAATTGGGGCCTCTTTGTCAATCCTAAATGCTTAGTTAAGCATATGTGAAGTGCCAAGACTATTCAGTAACCACTAAACTAATGTTTTTGTTTCCAAAAACTGCTCAAAAATTGTCTTATTTTTTTTATTTATTACTGATTAAATTAGGTCAAGAACATATTTAAAACGCATACAAAATGTCTTCTAAAACAAATGAATTAAAAATGTAAAAAAAAATACAGCCCCCCCGCCCCCAAACATGGGAACATTACAGCCAACACCATTGGGCCATGGGTACATTGTCAATCTCGACTTTGGGGGCTGAGGGGGAGGAGGACGTTTCATTTACATTTTCCAGGTGGCTGCTCCTCTCTGCAGCCGCCGGGTGGGGGTCCTGCTGTGCTGACCAATCGGCAGTGATGAGCAGCACGGCACATACTAGGGGAGGGTGCAGGGAGGCAGGGGGAGGTCCCTGTGTAATTGGCAGCTGCTAGAAGATTATCTTCTGCAGCCGCCTACTCTGCGTTTCTGACTGGTTGCATTGTTTGCGCCCAGGTCAGATAAAACACAGCCTAGTGTGGTAGCAAACAATGCAATCACGCCAGGCAAGTGATTTAAACCTATAACACTCAAGAGATCTCCTGCATTCCCATACCTGAGTGCACCGCACAGTGGCGTTTTCTAGAGAGGAGGGGACCCGTGTGCAGACTCCGTGTGTAGGCCCCTTCCTCTCCTGTAGCCGTCACCGCCGCTCTTGGCGCTCTCAGTGCTGAGATTCTGGCACAGGGCCAGAGTCTACAGTGCATGCGCAGGACTCCGAAAAATGGCCGGCGGCGCGGTGTAGACTGCCTCTGGACCCATGGGCCCGTGTGCACCGCACATACTGCGCCCATTATAGATTCGCCAGTGGCACCGCAGTCCCTATACAATGTATGGGGACATTACGGTTATGCTATTTATCAAGCTCCGGGAAATCTAAAAGTTTTCAGCGCTTGACAGAAGATGGTGGTGGCCATTTCTGCTTACGGGAAGAGCGTGGAGTGCCTAAAGTGTAGATGATAGGCTTTGCCAAGAAGCGCTGTCTGAGCACATGGCGATGATAAATTGCTCCACTATAGAAGTGTTCTGTGAGGCCATTTATTTGTAAATAATTCCCTTAATCTGCACACTTGCTGTACATACGGATAACTCTGCCGTGTCCTTTCTCTCATTCCCCAGTCCCTGTCCTTATGTTGTAAGCTGTGGTGTGAATGTGTAATCTATTTATAATACTGTATAATTGTGCTGTGGTCAGCTGGAGTCTGCTCTGTAACCGTGCACCCGCTCCACAGACGCACCTCTCTGTGATAACCTTTTGTATCCAGTTTTCTTCACACACATATATATGAATATATACAGTTTCCTGCTTTCTAGATAGTTTTATTCCCAGAATAGCAATCTGTACATATGTAACGCAGACGCACAAAGAACTGAGCATATACCCAACCTTGTCAGAGGGTGTAACTGTTTGCAGGGCTGTATAATGGTGGTGGGAAGGTGCGCTGTGGTGGGTACAGAAGCAGTAGTGTGTTAGTGTGGGGTACAGAGCAATTTGGGAGTGGGTGTAAGCCCTGGTATAGTGTCCTGCTGATTAGGGTGGGAGATGGAGAGTTGGGTCTGCACTGTGTCAGGATGCAGGTGTCTGGAGACTGTTTTCCTTTGCCATGCAAAGCAAGAGGAAGTGATACTGCTTGAGAAACAAGTTTTATACCAGATTGTGGGAAGATTGGATTCCTTCAGTAAAACACCCCACAAGAAGCAGTTGTCTGAGTCACACTTGTGAGTCAGCGGGCACCATGCAGAGAGGAAACGCTGTATGTACATCAGGCTGCTCTTAAAGGCAGACTAGCAGTGAAATAGGGCACAGTTCAGGCGGACACTATGTGTTCTGTGTATATGGAGGCGGCACAGGTCTTATTATGGTGAAGACAGCAGTTCTTGTTAAAGCTTTCATGTTGTGTTTTTTTTTCTTTTCTCTGCGGCTTGTTACTTTACCCTGCTATAAAGCAAAAGGTGTCACCAAGTAGCTCATGGTGCTATCTACAGGATCCTGGCGTTTACATGACTGACACTGGCATCCCGACACTTAGAATGCCGACATTGGACAGTGTAATTATTTTACCCCTCCCCTGTCCTTTACTCTAACCCGCCTGGTGTGGCGGCTAGGTATAAGATAGTGGGGGTAGCGGCTAGAGTCTGGGAAGGAAGGGGGAGAGTGTTGGCGGCTGCCGCTAACCCTCCCTGTAGTGCCTAACCCTAATTGTCCCCCCGATACTTACCTTCGGGATGTCAGCGGTCGGTGTTCCGGCGCTGGGATTCCGAGTGGTGTCGGGATTCCATCAGCGGTCACATCCCAACCGCAGCAATGCTCACCGCATACCTAATATGTAGTCCAAGATTACAAAGTAAGATAAGCCTGCTGTACCGCACTCTCGCAGACACACAACGGGCCTGCAGAGAATGCAATTGCAAAGATAGGAAAAACCTCTGTATTGATCAGAATTCCACCCAGTAAAGAGAGCACTGAGCATGCACCGTTCATCAGATCCACCATTTTGCCTCGTAAGCGCTGCCTTCTCCAGACCCCCGCTGAAGAAAACTCATTAAACATTCTTTACTGATGGTACTGCCTGCCACTGAGACTCTGGCCAGCCTTGCCTGTCTCCTCTGATCTATGATGGAATGTGAAAATAGCAAAGCGCGTCTGCAGTGATTGTCCCACAGCAGAATTCAGTAGTAATTGAGCAACAGAAGTATGAGATGACTCTAATAGCAGTCATTACATTACAGTAACAATCAGGCGCTCTGTCCCGCATACTGTGCCTCAAGAGCCAGCCCTTGTGTGACATGGGGGAGATGTACAGTATCGAGCAGAGTAAAGAGTGGAGAAGTTGTCCATAGCACCCAATCAGCTGCTACCTATCATTTTGTAGAATGTACTTAGTAAATGCTACCTCAAAGCTGATTGTTTGCTGTGGGCAACTTATACACTCTGTACACTGGTCTAACTGGAGACTGTGGGGGAGATGTACTAAAGCCTTGGAGAGAGAGATAGAGAGATTATATATATATATATATATACATACATACATACATACATACATACATACATACATACATACATACATACATACATACTAGTGTTCACTCTAGGAGTGAAAAGGGGCAGGGCGCCGGACTTCGGGGGCACATGTGCGCGCGGCCGAAACAGGGGGGGGGCACGCAAATTAGGGGGCGTAGCCACGCATACGCCATTTTAGGGGGCGGTGCGGCCCACAGACGCTACTATAGAGAGCGTCTGTGGCCGGCGACATCACTGTTGGGGGCGTGCCCAGCACCTCCGTCGGTGCTGGGCTTCCCCCAGCCCTCTCCCAATGCGTGAATGGATGCTGCGCGCATGCGCACGGCATCTATACACGCCGGGAGGGCAGGAAGCGGGCGGCTGTTCTAGCAGGGCGCCGCAAAAGGGGCAGGGCGGGTTTTGCCTGCTAAAAAATGGGCAGGGCGCGGCGCCCTGCTAAAACAGCCTAGAGAGAACACTAGATAAAGTACCAGCCAACCCAACTACTATGTTACAGACTTTGGGGCTCATTTATCAACGAGTGATGAAACTCGTGACTGATAGGAGTTGATCGTCTGGAGCACCATTTAACTGTTATATGTTTGACAAATGACAGTTAAGAGCTGATTGGCTGGGACACCATTTATTGGCCCCCATTTATCAAGCGGCTATAAGTGAAGTGGTAAATACCGTTTTCACTCGCCGTGGTATAGTGGCATCGCACTTTTCTATTTAAGAAGAGCCTATGCCTCGGCGAGCGAATGCGGTATTTGCCGCGTCAGCGCTGATGTTTACCTTACATCAGCACTGACGAATGATGTGTGTAGGGAGTCTGCGCCTGTGTCGGAATATGGTAATTTCTGGCACATGCGCAGTAGTAATTTCCGGACGCGGCGTGATGCATGCCGGGATTGCTGCGGGAGGGGGGAGCTGGAGCACTGGACGGACTCCGCTGCATTGGTGTCCTAATGTCTGCCTGGGGCAGATGAGGCCATTATAGGTAAGCGAGCGCTATTTCAGAGAGAGCGCTCGTTCTTAAATACACTTTAGCGTGCCGCAGTATAGGGAATAAGAAAGGCTAATAGCGCTGCTAGGTAGCAGCGCTATTAGCCTTGTTAAATAGCAATTGATCCCATTTATCACCAAAAACGAGTTTCCAGCAAGGAAACTCGTTGATAAATGGGGGCCATCATATGCAATGAACTTTATCATTCACAACGAGTTTTAACACTTGTTGATAAATGGGCACCTTTGTCGGGACTTAGTGGGCTGGTGCTTTATTTATCTCCACTACCCCCCCCCCCCACCACCCTTTTCTCTCCAAGACTTGGTATCATCTGCCATGTAAGAGTTAACGGTTCAAACTTACAGTCAAATAAAATGTACCTACCTCCTACAGTAAAGAAATAAACAGACCTCAACTCTGTATTGGCGGAATTGTTTTTATAATCTTCTACTTTCCTGCAGTCTACCTGCGAGTGTCAGTCATTTTACTAACCCTGAGCGTGTCACGTAATGTCTTGTGTTTCACCGAACAAATATGTAAGTGTGGGTGTGTCACCCTTCAGTCACTGCATTTGTCATTAGCGTCACTTATATTTGGATACCAAAAGACACTATTCATAGTAAATTGAACATATTGTGCAACTAATAATATATACTATTAAGCGTCTATGTTGTAACTGCACATTTGGAGGTTTCTCGTATGTGCGCTAAACTTATTTTGGGGTTCTCTAATCTACAGATGGGCATTCTCTTAATAGGCTATTTAGACAATCCACATTGAATTTATGGACTGGGTAATATCCTCCTACGGGTTGGGTATGGAATTCCGTTGGCCGGGATCCCGGAGGTTAGAATACCGACACCACAAGCATCCTGGCCACCAGAATGCCGGCAGCGGAGAGAGCGCTAGAAAGACCCTTGCAGGCTCGGTGGCTCACTGCGCTCTTCGCAGGTTCTATTCCCACTCTATGGGTGTTGTGGACACTCACGAGTGGAAATAGCCCTGGCGCAGCTGTCTGCATTCTAGGCGGTTGGGATCCTGGCGTCTGTATTCTGACCGCTGGGATTTTAACTACTTCCCCCTCCTCCTGCAGCTTTCAGTAACTTGCATTACATTTCATGAGAGTATAATAAAAAGTGGCAGATACACAAGTGGGCCGTTGCGATGCATTTGTACCTTTGTCTATTGGGCCCATTCATTTCTGTGTATTGTGGAACCGGGCTTTGCTGCGATGCCCGACTGCACAGATATCAACCATATATGGTAGTGCCAACATTGTAAGTTTTTCCTCACGCCTTTATGGGGTAGAAGGGAAAATTGTGAAGCCGGCAGGCAGGGTGTGCCATTCCAGAACATCACACTGTGCTGAAATGAATTGCCTCCTATAGTGTTACCTCTTCCTGACTAATGTATAGTGTCAGTTTCCAGAGGCTGCAGGAGAGGATCGTAAGATCCCTCCCATCCCATTGATCCTCCACAGGCATAAAGCAGTTTACATCATCTGAGGGTGGCATATAGGGGGTTATTCAGCGTCATTAGCATTTGGACAAAACCATGTTGCACTGCAGGTGGGGCGGATGTAACATGTGCAGAGATTTATATTTGGGTGGTTTATATTATTTCTGTGCAGGGTAAATGATGGCTGCTTAATTGCTACACTGCAATTTAGATTTCAGTATGAACACACCCCACCCAAATCTAACTCTCTCTGCACATGTTACCTCTGCCCCACCTGCAGTGCAACACGGTGTTGACCAATTGCTAACTTTTTGATTTGCTAACAACGCTGATTAACCCACCATAGGGTATCCGGATGGTCAAAAGGTAGACAGTCAGTAGGTCAATATGGTCAAAAGGTAGACTGTGTCAAATTAAACTTAAAGTGTCGACACATGATTTTTCATAATGGTTAGGGTTAGGCACTTGAGGGACGGTTAGGTACTTGGCTTAGGGTTAAGTTGCCAAGGGGAGAATTAGTGTTAGGTTTAGGATTAAAATGCAGGGGTCAGACCATAGGGGTAGACCACAATCCCTATTGATGATAATGGGAACTGCGTTCTGCAGCGGTATCGGCTGTAGTTTGGGGACGTTCGATCGTGAGTAGGGTTGATCGTACGTTCGAATGAAATGCTTGATTGCATAGGTGTGTACCCAGCTGTAGTTGGCATTTTTTGCAGGAGATTTTGGTGACATTTCCTGTATTAGGTGGCTGTTACGTAGCTGGGATTCATAAAACGATAAGTAACTGTAGTTTCTGCATAATTTTATGACCACCCGGCTTAATGAATAGGAACCTAAAGGCATAGAAACCAAGTTCCCTACAGTCTAACGTTTGATATTTGTTTACAAGTATATTGCTGTGTTTTTTTTTTTTTCCTTCTCTGAAATCTGCAATTTACAAAACAGAAGATTGTTACCTTCAAGCCATGTGTAAGGGCACTCTTAAATGTTTCCTACCTGCCTTTCATTGGGGCATATTAAATGAATCACTAGGATGTGTGAGCGGCTCCTCCTAGCTGGTAAATACGTAATATTACCCTCCTAATAAGATGACTGTAAGCTTTCAACTGCTTTGACACACTGAAATGGAACATGGAGTGTATAAAATAAAGCATCGGAATTCACGTTCCGCAAATATACTGTCCGATCTCGTCTATCACGGTTCCTTTTAGCTTCATAAGTAAGTGTACAATGAATCCTCACACAATTCTAATATAAAAAGGTCTTTTTTTTCTTGTAGTCCATTTAAAAACTCTCGCAGAGGAATATTCCTGATGTAGTAGTGACGCTTGTTTGTGAGCAGCGGTGTTTGGGTAGTGGATAACTGGACAGAGGTGTTTGGGAAGTGGCACAGGGGCTCTGCGGGAGTTCTGATCTAAGCATCTGTTTGATGGGATTTTAGAACAATCGTATCAGCATTTTAGTAGTAATAATCAGTCATGGCCAAGCAGCAGGCAGTGCAGATATGGCACAGGATACCAGGCCATTGGTGGGCGAGAGATAACAATCATGCGGAGTACAGGATACCAGGCCTTTGGTGGGGGAGATACTGAGCAGGCTGAACAATTTCAAAGTTGGCAGAATAAATTTTTTCCACTCTTTAAACTCTGCTGTGTTTTTATTAACAAATTATCCTGGCGAGCGTACAAATAATGTACATTCAAGGCACTGTGTGTGAATGAAATCCTATATTTGTGCTGCAGAACAAGTACACTGCAAACTGTGTGTGTGTGTGTATATATATATATATATATATATATATATATATATGTGTGTGTGTGTGTGTATATATATATATATATATATATATATGTGTGTGTGTGTGTGTATATATATATATATATATATATATATATATATATATATATAATAATATATTTATTATTATTAAAGCAGAGACCGCCGTGTCCTGTATTTAATTCCTTACAAAGCCTGAGAGTGCCACTGCTTTCTTGTAATATATAGATAGATATAGATATATATATATATATATATATATATATATATATATATAGCCTGGCACACTCATTCATTTTCACACATCCGCCACGGTGCCCATAAGTAAAAGGAAAATATATCTAACAAAACTTGGCAGTCTGGTCTTGATGATATCAATAAATCACATCAGCAGACTAAGTGTCACACTCTGCGTAAGTTGGGGTTCCGACAACAGAGTTTTGGCTGAAGGGACAGCTACCTGTGAGGAGAGTAAACGAGGTGGCTGAATGTAATTCCTCCTCATGGTGTGGAAGCCTAACTAAGTTAACGTTGGCCGGAGGGCGTAAAGAAAAGGAGTACAGATATTCGTAATGCCCATCATGAGTATTGAATGTAGTCTTCCACTCGTCTACTGTGCGAATGCGTATAACGTTATAAGCTCCACGCAGGTCCAATTCAGTAAAAATGGTAGCCCCCTCTACTCTGTCAAATAGTTCAGGAATCAAGGGCAAAGGGTATCTGTTCTTAACTGTAATTTCGTTGAGACCCTGGTAGTCGATGCAAGGCCGTAGGCCCCCATCCTTCTTAACAAAAAACCCCCTGCCACGGCTGGAGAAGAGGAAGGGCGAAGGAACCCTTTGGCCAAATTCTCCTGTGTATATACTCAGACATCGCTTGGGTTTCCAGGATAGAGAAAGGGTACGTTCGGCCTCTGGGAGGTGTTTTACCAAAACAAATTGGAGTAAATCGATAGGGCAGTCCCAACTTCGGTGGGGAGGCAAGGTATCCGCCCCTTGCTTACTGAAGTCCAGAAAGGGCTGATAGGCATCTGGGAGATGAGTGGAGTGTAGGGTAAGGAGTGGCTTGACAGTGGATAAACCGCTTTGAGAACACTAATCCCCCCAAGCGAGTACATCCATAGTTTGCCAATCCAAGCAGGGGTTGTGCTCCTCTAACCACGGGAATCCTAGGATTATTTTTTGAGAGGCTTTAGGAATTACCAGGAAAGAACTTCAGAATGGAGAATACCAACTTTCAACTTCAGAGGAACTGTACGGTGGGTGATGATTCCTTCAGGGATATAACTTACATCAACCGCAGTGATAGAGATAGCTCGCTCCAAACGAATGGTTGGTATTTCAGACTGTCGGACTAAGGCGGAAATAATGAAACTTTCTGCGGCTCCAGAATCCAAAAGTGCTGCAACATGAAGGGAGGTAGAGGGAAGTTCCAGACATACAGCCAACAGTGATTCCTTCCTGGTAAATTGGTTGGGGAATGCTCCTAGCTTAACCTCTCCTGCGTAAGCTAGGAGCAGGAGTTTCCCGGTCGTTGAATACAAGACTTAACGAAGTAGTCGGCCGCCCTACAATACATGCAGAGGTTGCCCTGTCTGTGTCTTTGACGTTCCTCATTGGTGAGACGAGAGCGGTTGACCTGCATGGGTTCTTCAGTAGACTGTGAGGATGGTCTAGGAGTGGGACAGGCCCGAGGTTTGGGCCGCTCGAACCTTGTTCTCTCAAGACAGCGCTCCTTGTATCTCAGATCAGTCTTGTTACATAAAGAAATTAGCTGATCGAGTTTAGCTGGCACATCCTGAGTGACCAGGTCATCTTTAATTTTGTCGGAGAGACCGTTCCAAAAGGCGGCAATGAGAGCCTCTTCATTCCAGCCCACTTCGGAAGACCGAGTACAGAATTGGATCATCATACTGGGCGACGGAACGGGTTCCCTGACGCAGAATCTCCAAAGAGGCAGAGGTGGTCCGGCCTGGCTCGTCAAAGATTTTACGAAAAGTTGCCACGAATTCCGGGTAATTTGAGAGTATGGGTGAAGCCCAATCCAGAGCTGGTGCTGTCAGAAGTGAAATGATGTATGCGATTTTGGTCCGTTCTGACGGAAAATTAGCTGACTGAAGCTCAAACTGGATCTCGCATTGATTGAGGAACCCTCAGCATTGCTTTGGTCTACCGTCAAATTAACTGGGTGGCGGTAGTTGTAAACGAGGAACTGGAATCGACACTGGAGGATTAGGTGCTGGCAGATTGGAAGCTGGAACCGGAGTCAGAGGTGGAAATGGCTGCGTGAAGAGAATCCAAACGAGTGGACATATTCTGCATGAACTGTACAATCTGTGCCTGCATGGCCTCCTGTTTATTTAGACAAGACAGAATATCCACAGAGGCATTGCCCCCAGTAGCCTGCTCACTTGCCGGATCCATTGGGCCAGTGCTTACGGTCACGCTCGGCGTAAGTTGGGATTCCGACAACCGAGTTTTGGCTGAAGGGACAGCTACCTGTGAGGAGAGTAAACTAGGTGGCTATATGTAATTCCTCCTCATGGGGTGGAAGCCAAACTAAGTGTTAACGTTGGCTGGAGGGAGTAAAGAAAAGGAGGACTCCTTAGGAAGATAACTGTAGTTTTAATGAATAATCAGTCTGTACACGAATATTGGAGAAATAGAAGAAACTGGAAGAATTAGAGTCTATGGTTAAATGACTTGAAGAGTGAAGCCGAAGAACTCCGGTAAAGAACTGAAGACTGTGTTTTATGATTAAAAGACAAGGCTGAAGAACTTGGGCTTTGAAGAAATGAAGATGTCTGCGGGAACCGCCGTTAGCACCTCGAGCTCCTGTACGACCTGGGACCCCATGAGCGCTTCCACGAGTGGCAACAGACTTAGACAGCAGTACTGCAGCAGCGTTTAGGTAACCGATAGATGAGAGCAACCAGGACCAGGGAACCAGAAGTAACCAGGGAGCACAGAGCCGGAGAACCTTTAACAAGGAGGTAACTCGAAGCACTGGCACTCTCCCTCTGAGCCAGCCCCCTTTTGTAAGGGGAGAACACGCAGGATTGGCTGGACACAGATTGGGAACTTCATTGGTAATACTCTGGTCTCCAACATGGCTGCCCCCAGCACAGGAGACATACTTAGCTGTTAGCACACAGCTTTATCCAGCTTCTGTCTCTGACACACTATATGCTGTCACCACTAGAGGACCTTACCGCAGCGATCCCCGCCACAGCTCCCGGCTCTCCAGACCCTCGGCCCCCGACATCCGCCCAGGAGGACTCTCCGCCAGCAGCTCCCTACCACTGCAGCCGCGCCAACTTGCAGGACGGCTACCTGCGGGAGCACCCGCTGGAGGTAAGGCCCCAGAGCCTGACACTAAGTTTGCACCGTTTCGGACGTATAATATAATATATTCTATGGTCAGGGATGCGCTCGTGTGAAACAATCAATACAGCACCCGTGCCCTCCTCAGTAACTCCGGTAAGAGCCCATAACCAAACCAACACATGCAGTAGGTGGCACTCGGGTTAAATAAATGACAAACTGTTGGTTATCAATCCAACGTTTCAGTGTTTGGCAAAATCGTCTTCAGGGATACAACGTAACAACAAGCTAGAGCTTGCCTTGCAACCCACAGAAATGACACACGTGGAGCCAGCGTTCCATAGTTAATGGCTAGTATCTTCCGATTTGTGATACTTGCCTTACACAAGCACTCGCTACAGAATGGAGAGCATCACATTAGAACTGGGACTGCTACCACAAACTTAAAAGTAATGATCAATGATCATCAATGCATACGGAGATCCAGCATGATTAGGCCCTAACTTGACGTGATCTAATGCTACAATGTCAAATGGATGTTGGCTGGGGATGGGATGTAACTGCGCTCTGTCCTGGTTGAATGTTTCTTTTTACAACGCAGGTAGGACATTCTTCCACCCATTTTTCCACGTCTGCTCGTAAACCAACCCAAAAGAATTTCTTTCTGATGGCCATCTGTGTTTTTTTTTTTGTGTTTTTTTTACTCCAAAGTGCCCCGAATGATCGTGATAAGCTTGTAATACTAGATCTTTCCTCTGTCGTGGCACTATGATTTGATTCACAGCGTAGTGGGTACCCAGGACTATAGTTCTGCGGACCATAATTCCCTGTGTATAACTAACTCAATCCCGATGTCTCAACAACTGGACAAGTTCAGGGTCAAGCCCTTGTCATTCATCCCTGCTTAGAATTTTTCCCGTGGAAATGGTCTGTCTGAACCGTTGAAGTACTGGACTTTCGTCTTGGATCTTATTCCAGTCTATGTCTTGCCGACTTAGAACATCATATGTTACTGCATAGATGATGACTTCTGTGTTGTTGATTAAAGCGGCCCGTTGTTTAACTGGTCCAGGTCCAAATATAGGGATTTTTACCTCTTCCCATTGATCTTCTACCTCTTCTTCCATGCCCTCAGGTAGTCGAGAGAGAGCATCCGCATTGACATTGGATTGTCCGCTCTTGAATTTGATGCGATATTGGAAATTTTCCAACCAGGTGATCCATCTCTGTTCTAATGCCCCCAACAGAGCAGTTTGTAGATGAGCTAGAGGATTATTATCCATGTAAATAACACAAGGTGTTGCTGCCAGATAATCTTTAAATTTCTGTCACAGCCCAAATCAATGCAAGTAACTCCCAATTTCTCTGACGTCCTAGTGGATGCTGGGAACTCCGTAAGGACCATGGGGAATAGCGGCTCTGCAGGAGACTGGGCACAAATAGAAAGCTTTAGTACTACCTGGTGTGCACTGGCTCCTCCCCCTATGACCCTCCTCCAAGCCTCAGTTAGATTTTTGTGCCCGAACGAGAAGGGTGCACACTAGGGGCTCTCCTGAGCTTCTTAGTGAAAGTTTTAGTTTAGGTTTTTTATTTTCAGTGAGACCTGCTGGCAACAGGCTCACTGCATCGAGGGACTAAGGGGAGAAGAAGCGAACTCACCTGCGTGCAGAGTGGATTGGGCTTCTTGGCTACTGGACACCATTAGCTCCAGAGGGACCGCTCACAGGCCCAGCCTTGGAGCTCGGTCCCAGAGCCGCGCCGCCGGCCCCCTTACAGAGCCAGAAGCAAGAAGAGTCCGGCAAATCGGCGGCAGAAGACATCCTGTCTTCCACAAGGTAGCGCACAGCACTGCAGCTGTGCGCCATTGCTTCTCAGCACACTTCACACTCCGGTCACTGAGGGTGCAGGGCGCTAGGGAGGGGTGCCCTGAGCAGCAATAGAAACACCTTGGCTGGCTAAAAATACATCACATATAGCTCCTGGGCTATATGGATGAATTTTAACCCCTGCCAGATTTTCACAAAAAGCGGGAGAAAGGCCGCCGAGAAGGGGGCGGAGCCTATCTCCTCAGCACACAGGCGCCATTTTCCCTCACAGCTCTGCTGGAAGGACGTCTCCCTGACTCTCCCCTGCAGTCGTGCACTACAGAAACAGGGTAAAAAAGAGAGGGGGGCACTAATTGGCGGGTTATTAACAATACAGCAGTTATAAGGGAGAAACACTTATATAAGGTTGTCCCTATATCTATATATAGCGCTCTGGTGTGTGCTGGCATACTCTCCCTCTGTCTCCCCAAAGAGCTAGTGGGGTCCTGTCCTCTATCAGAGCATTCCCTGTGCGTGTGCTGTGTCGGTACGTTTGTGTCGACATGTATGAGGAGGAAAATGATGTGGAGGCGGGGCAATTGCCTATAATAGAGATGTCACCCCCTAAGGAGTCGACACCTGAGTGGATGGCTTTATGGAAGGATTTACGGGACCGTGTCAGCTCCTTACAAAAGACGGTTGATGACATGAGACAGCCGACTAATCAGCTAGTCCCTGTCCAGGCGTCTCAAAAACCATCAGGGTCTCTAAAAAGGCCGTTACCTCAGGTGGTGGATACTGACGTCGACACGGATACTGACTCCAGTGTCGACGGTGAGGAGACAAACGTGACTTCCAGTAGGGCCACACGTTACATGATCACGGCAATGAGAGAGGTGTTAAACATTTCTGATACTGCAAGTACCACTAAAAAGGGTATTATGTGGGGTGTGAAAAAACTACCTGTAGTTTTTCCTGAATCAGACGAATTAAATGAGGTGTGTGATGAAGCGTGGGTTTCCCCCGATAAAAAACTGATAATTTCTAAAAAGTTATTGGCATTATACCCTTTCCCGCCAGAGGTTAGGGCGCGTTGGGAAACACCCCCTAGAGTGGATAAAGCGCTCACACGCTTATCAAAACAAGTGGCGTTACCGTCTCCTGATACGGCCGCCCTCAAGGAACCAGGTGACAGAAAACTGGAGAATATCCTTAAAAGTATATACACACATACTGGTGTTATACTGCGACCAGCAATCGCCTCAGCCTGGATGTGCAGTGCTGGGGTGGTTTGGTCGGATTCCCTGACTGAAAATATTGATACCCTGGATAGGGACAGTATATTGTTGACTATAGAGCATTTAAAAGATGCATTTCTATATATGCGAGATGCACAGAGGGATATTTCCACTCTGGCTTCAAGAGTAAGTGCGCTGTCCATTTCTGCCAGAAGAGGATTATGGACGCGACAGTGGTCAGGTGATGCGGACTCTAAACGGCATATGGAAATATTGCCTTATAAAGGGGAGGAGTTATTTGGGGTCGGTCTATCGGACCTGGTGGCCACGGCAACTGCTGGGAAATCCACATTTTTACCCCAGGTAGCCTCTCAACATAAAAAGACGCCGTTTTATCCGGCTCAGTCCTTTTGTCCCCATAAGGGCAAGCGGGCAAAAGGTTCCTCTTTTCTGCCCCGGGGCAGAGGAAGGGGAAAAAGACTGCAACAGACAGCCACTTCCCAGGAACAAAAGCCCTCCCCCCGCTTCTGCCAAGTCCTCAGCATGACGCTGGGGCCTTACAAGCGGACTCGGGCACGGTGGGGGCCCGTCTCAAGAATTTCAGCGCGCAGTGGGCTTACTCGCAAATGGACCCCTGGATCCTGCAAGTAGTATCTCAGGGGTACAAATTGGAGTTCGAGACGTCTCCCCCTCGCCGGTTCCTGAAGTCTGCTTTACCAACGTCTCCCTCCGACAGGGAGGCAGTATTGGAGGCAGTTCACAAGCTGTATTCCCAGCAGGTGATAATCAAGGTACCCCTCCTGCAACAAGGGAAGGGGTATTATTCCACGCTGTTTGTGGTACCGAAGCCGGACGGCTCGGTGAGACCAATTTTAAATCTGAAGTCTTTGTACACTTACATACAGAGGTTCAAATTCAAGATGGAGTCACTCAGGGCAGTGATCGCGAACCTGGAAGAGGGGGACTATAAGGTGTCTCTGGACATCAAAGATGCCTACCTCCATGTCCCCATTTACCCTTCTCATCAAGGGTACCTCAGGTTTGTGGTACAAAACTGTCACTATCAGTTTCAGACGCTGCCGTTTGGATTATCCACGGCACCTCGGTTCTTTACCAAGGTAATGGCCGAAATGATGATTCTTCTTCGAAGAAAAGGCGTTTTAATTATCCCTTACTTGGACGATCTCCTGATAAGAGCAAGATCCAGAGAACAGTTAGTAGTCGGAGTAGCCCTATCTCAAGTAGTGCTACGGCAGCACGGCTGGATTCTAAATATCCCAAAATCGCAGCTGATTCCGACAACACGTCTTCTGTTCCTAGGGATGATTCTGGACACAGTCCAGAAAAAGGTGTTCCTTCCGGAGGAGAAAGCCAGGGAGTTATCCGAACTGGTCAGAAACCTCCTGAAACCAGGGCAAGTCTCAGTGCATCAATGCACAAGAGTCTTGGGAAAGATGGTAGCTTCCTACAAAGCGATTCCATTCGGCAGATTCCACGCAAGAACGTTCCAGTGGGATCTGCTGGACAAATGGTCCGGATCGCATCTTCAGATGCATCAACGGATAACCCTGTCCCCAAGGACAAGGGTGTCTCTTATGTGGTGGTTGCAAAGTGCTCATGTTCTAGAGGGCCGCAGATTCGGCATTCAGGACTGGGTCCTGGTGACTACTGATGCCAGCCTGAGAGGCTGTGGAGCAGTCACACAAGGAAGAAATTTCCAGGGCTTGTGGTCAAGCCTGGAGACATCACTTCACATAAATATCCTGGAGCTAAGGGCCATCTACAATGCTCTAAGCTTAGCACGACCTCTGCTTCAAGGTCAGCCGGTGCTGATTCAGTCAGACAACATCACGGCAGTCGCCCACGTAAACAGACAGGGTGGCACAAGAAGCAGGAGGGCAATGGCAGAAGCTGCAAGGATTCTTCGCTGGGCGGAAAATCATGTGATAGCACTGTCAGCAGTGTTCATTCCGGGAGTGGACAACTGGGAAGCAGACTTCCTCAGCAGGCACGACCTCCACCCGGGAGAGTGGGGACTTCACCCAGAAGTCTTCCACATGATTGTGAACCATTGGGAAAAACCAAAGGTGGACATGATGGCGTCACGCCTCAACAAAAAAATAGACAGGTATTGCGCCAGGTCACGGGACCCTCAGGCAATAGCTGTGGACGCGCTGGTAACACCGTGGGTGTACCAGTCAGTGTATGTGTTCCCTCCTCTGCCTCTCATACCCAAGGTACTGAGAATCATAAGAAGGAGAGGAGTAAGGACTATACTCGTGGCTCCGGATTGGCCAAGAAGGACTTGGTACCCGGAACTTCAAGAGATGCTCACGGAGGACCCGTGGCCTCTACCTCTACGAAGGGACCTGCTCCAGCAGGGACCCTGTCTGTTCCAAGACTTACCGCGGCTGCGTTTGACGGCATGGCGGTTGAACGCCGGATCCTGAAGGAAAAAGGCATTCCGGATGAAGTCATCCCTACCCTGATCAAAGCCAGGAAGGATGTAACCGTGCAGCATTATCACCGTATTTGGCGTAAATATGTTGCGTGGTGCGAGGCCAGGAAGGCCCCTACAGAGGAATTTCAACTGGGTCGTTTCCTGCATTTCCTGCAAACAGGACTGTCTATGGTCCTAAAATTAGGGTCCATTAAGGTTCAAATTTCGGCCCTGTCGATCTTCTTCCAAAAAGAACTGGCTTCAGTTCCTGAAGTTCAGACGTTTGTCAAAGGGGTGCTGCATATACAGCCTCCTTTTGTGCCTCCAGTGGCACCTTGGGATCTCAATGTGGTTTTGGGGTTCCTAAAATCACATTGGTTTGAACCACTCACCACTGTGGACTTAAAATATCTCACATGGAAAGTGGTAATGCTATTGGCCCTGGCTTCAGCCAGGCGCGTGTCAGAATTGGTGGCTTTATCCTATAAAAGCCCTTACCTAATTTTTCATACGGATAGGGCAGAATTGAGGACTCGTCCTCAGTTTCTCCCTAAGGTGGTTTCAGCATTTCACCTGAATCAGCCTATTGTGGTACCTGCGGCTACTAGGGACTTGGAGGACTCCAAGTTGCTAGACGTAGTCAGGGCCCTGAAAATATACGTTTCCAGGACGGCTGGAGTCAGAAAATCTGACTCGCTGTTTATCCTGTATGCACCCAACAAGCTGGGTGCTCCTGCTTCTAAGCAGACTATTGCTCGTTGGATTTGTAGTACAATTCAGCTTGCACATTCTGTGGCAGGCTTGCCACAGCCAAAATCTGTAAAAGCCCATTCCACACGGAAAGTGGGCTCATCTTGGGCGGCCGCCCGAGGGGTCTCGGCTTTACAACTTTGCCGAGCAGCTACTTGGTCAGGGGCAAACACGTTTTGCTAAATTCTACAAATTTGATACCCTGGCTGAGGAGGACCTGGAGTTCTCTCATTCGGTGCTGCAGAGTCATCCGCACTCTCCCGCCTGTTTGGGAGCTTTGGTATAATCCCCATGGTCCTTACGGAGTTCCCAGCATCCACTAGGACGTCGGAGAAAATAAGAATTTACTTACCGATAATTCTATTTCTCATAGTCCGTAGTGGATGCTGGGCGCCCATCCCAAGTGTGGATTGTCTGCAATACTTGTACATAGTTATTGTTAACTAAATCGGGTTATTGTTGTAGTGAGCCATCTTTTCTAGAGGCTCCTCTGTTTATCATACTGTAAACTGGGTTCAGATCACAAGTTATACGGTGTGATTGGTGTGGCTGGTATGAGTCTTACCCGGGATTCAAAATCCTTCCTTATTGTGTACGCTCGTCCGGGCACAGTATCCTAACTGAGGCTTGGAGGAAGGTCATAGGGGGAGGAGCCAGTGCACACCAGGTAGTACTAAAGCTTTCTATTTGTGCCCAGTCTCCTGCGGAGCCGCTATTCCCCATAGTCCTTACGGAGTTCCCAGCATCCACTACGGACTATGAGAAATAGAATTATCGGTAAGTATATTCTTATTTTAAAGGCCTGTAATTTTCATAGTTTCTTTGTTTTTCTTAGACCCTTACTTGCGTAAGCAATCACTTGTTCTTTTCCATCCTGATCCTTCCTGCGCTAGAACCGCGCCCAATCCCCTGAGTGCTGGCATCTGTATACACCTTGAAAGGAAGCTCGTAATTGGGGTAAGCAAGAAGTGGGTCTTCCGTAAGCAGCATTTTAAATCTCTTAAATACCTCATCCTGATACCTTGTCCGGTTAACAGTGGTGTTTCTCCGGGTTTCCTTTCCCGGAACATTTCTTAACAATTCATGCAGGGCAGCAGCAATTTTCATGAAGTTATCTGTGAACCTTCTATAATAGCCTAAGAATCCAAGGAAGCGCCTCAATTCTCGCATAGCTACAGGGGTAGGACAGTCTCTTACCGCTTTCAACTTTTCGGGCTCCATCTCCACCCTCTTGGAACTAACTATATGGCCTATGTATTGTACACTGGACTTGAGCAAGGGGCACTTAGATGACTTTAGTTTGAACCCGTAATTGGCGAGTTGAACAAAAACTTCTTCCAGATATTTTGGATGCTCTTGATGATCTTTGGAGAACACTATGATGTCCTCTAGTCAAAGGAGAAGCATGTCAAAGTTACGGTAACCCAGACAGTGTTCCATCACACGCTGAAAGGTGGCTGGAGCGTTACACATTCCAAAGGGCATCCTATCAAATTCAAATAACCTCATTGGGGTAGTAAAGGCTGTCTTTTCCCTGTCCTCAGGGGCCACAGATATCTGCTAATACCCACTGGTTAGGTCTAGGGTGGAAAAATAAGCTGCAGGCTTCAAAGCAGCCAATTAATTATCTATCCGCGTCCCTGTGTGACTGAATTTAACTTTCTATAGTCTACACAAAAGCGCAAGCTTTCATCCTTCTTCTTGACTAAAATAAGGGGTGCAGCCCATGGATTGTGGCTTTCTCTAACCACTCCAGTCACTTTAATTTCCTCTATCATCTTCTTGACTGGTTGATATAATGCTGGAGGAATAGGACGATAACGCTCTCGTACAGGAGTAGCAGTTCCTGTTGGGATATGATGTTGAATGCCTTTGACATGTCCATAATCTGATGGATTTTTACTAAAGGTTCTCTCATTCTTCTGCACTAATTGCAGGGATCCTGCTCTTTACTCTTCTGGAGTATCTTGATAACCTATATTGATTCCACTCCATCAAGAGGTGTCTCCCCCTTCTCCGGAATGACTGTCTGCTATCATGCTCTGTTGAGCTGCAGTAGATTCCATGCCAACTATATCCTGGAAAGTAACTTAAAAAATCTGTGCTACGGGTTGATATTTGTATAGTCTAATGGGGTGATTATGAGGGTTCAATATCCATACGGGCACCCTCCCTCGTTCCACTGTTACTAAAGTTCTGGCAACCGTGAAATAATCTGTCCAGCCTTCTTTGCTCTTTTCGTTAATGGCTTCATAATCTTGACCCTGGATCCCTATTCTAGTACTAAACCAAATTATGTTTTCTGAGTTTGGGGGTAATACTATGGTTTGTCGTTCAGCAACCATAACCGTGCCGATTTCACCATTAATATTTGCAAATCTCTGCTGGCTCTGAAGAAAGTGAATGGCTTGTTGCAATGTTCGCTTCTCTGAACAAGTATGGGTGAATAATTCTTGTTTTACTATTTGGATCAATTCCTCAGGGCAGCTGCTTAAGATATTCATCCCAATTATAACAGGTGGAAAATTTCTATCATCATTTGTGGTAATGAGACAGCCTTGCCTTGGTAACTGAACTTGACCTATTTTCACTTCAACTTCCCAATAGCCACAGCACTCTATACCTTGACCATTACTGGCTAACAAATTCAACCACGCTGGTGGTGGTGCAGTCATGTACTTTTCTTTCCAGTGTCGTTCAAATTCTGCCCGTTGAATCGTGGTAACTTGAGACCCTGTGTCCATAGTGACCCCATTGATCTCAATTTCTATTGATGGGCATTGACCCACATACTTGGGCCACCATTCTCGAGGTGAGGGACCTACTGATGAGAGTTCTCCCTAGGGTTGGTCCCTGGCCTCGAGATGTCAGTGGTTAAAGGCCCTGTTGTCTACAATTAAGCTCTATATGCCCACTCCTTTGGCAGTGTCTGCAGATCGATCTGCCTTGTTCATCAAATTGATCAGTTGGTCGGTGACGGGAGCTCCAGGTATTATCTCCTCTATCATAGCGAGGTCTTCTTCCCTCCTGCCATCCCTTTTCTTGCTCATGAGATGTTTCTTCAAGAGATTTTAGTTCCCAACACAAATCAGTCATCCCTTGAGTCAATTTGGCAATCTGTAGTTTCATCACCTTAAGCAGATCCGCTGAAGCTGTTGACTGAACTTGTTGTACCATTAGTTCCGGAACTGTCCCCAACTGCCCTTGCTTAGGATTGTCTCCTGCGATGATCGGGCCAGGAGATGACGTTGGGAATCCTCCCTCCAAACGGCTGGGCACGCCTGCATTTTTCCGGACACGCCCTAGAAACGGTCAGTTGACACCCACCAATGGCCTCTTCCTGACAATCTTCTTCTTGCGATCGCTTTCTTCGTTAAATCCGTCGCTGTCCGGCGATCCCCATCGCCGGCGGCTGACGCACCTGTGCATTGCGGAGCATGCGCAGTTCAGACCCGATCACACCGCTGCAAAAAAAGCTAGCCTGCGATCGGGTCTGAATGACTCCCCAATAAGAGTACTTTGTACGCACTGTAATATATCGGCTTAATAATCTTGCTTGTCTCTGCCTGTGCACTGTGAGATAAAAAGGGGCAATTGGCCGATTCCTGACTGTGAGTGGTAATCGCTGTCCTAACAATGCATATGGACTACGGTTAATTGCTGAAGGAAGCTCAGACGCTGCTGAGTTATATACGAATAATCCTTCCTCTGAGAAGTGACTGTCTGCCTCTGAGTTCAGAGTTTCTAACCTATTCAAGGACTAATATTGGTAGCCTTTCATTCCTGTCTGGCTCTTATTAGGCTGATGCACATAAATGTTTTAGCACTAGCATAGGGGGTCATTCCGAGTTGTTCGCTCGTTGCCGATTTTCACTATATTGCGATTAGTCGCTTACTGCGCATGCGCAAGATTCGCAGAGCGCATGCGCTTAGTTATTTTACACAAAAGTTAGGTATTTTACTCACGGCATAACGAGGATTTTTCATCGTTCTGGTGATCGTACTGTGATTGACAGGAAGTGGGTGTTTCTGGGCGGAAACTGGCAGTTTTCTGGGAGTGTGCGAAAAAACGCTGGCGTTTCTGGGAAAAACGCGGGAGTGTCTGGGCGAACGCTGGGTGTGTTTGTGACGTCAAACCAGGAACGAAACTGACTGAACTGATCGCCGTGTAGGAGTAAGTCTCGAGCTACTCAGAAACTGCTAAGAAATTTCTATTCGCAATTCTGCTAATCTTTCGTTGGCAATTCTGCTAAGCTAAGATACACTCCCAGAGGGCGGCGGCCTAGCGTGTGCAATGCTGCTAAAAGCAGCTAGCGAGCGAACAACTCGGAATGAGGGCCATAGTCTCTTCAACTCTCCCCAATAACTCTTGTTACAATCCCTTGCTTAGTTGTATGTTAGAATGTGGAATTTATACTTTGGGAATGAATTAACCTATACTTGGTGTGTTGCAGCCCTTAATATATGAGGTGAATGTGCAGCTGTTACCCTATACCTCTCCTGTAGTAACTGTCACTATCAGGCTCTGGTGCTGGGGCTGCTGTCACTGGAGTGGTGCCGCCTCTTGCCTTATAGGGACTGTCTGGCCCACCTCTTACTGTGCCTCCGGGTCCTCCCCCCTATGCAGGGCTGCAGTGGAGGGGCAGGCAGTCTGCATCGAGCCCGCCTTGTCTCTGCCCGTACCCGCCTCCCGATCTCCGCCTTGTCTCTGCCCGTACCCGCCTCCCGATCTCCGCCTCTGGCTGTGCCTCCTCTCAACAAGGCAGGAGGGAGAGGAAAGAGTCCAGGTCCTGCCTCCGTCATGCACGGCTGTGCCGCCCACACTTTTGCTGTCTCAGCCGAAGCTCTGTCACACATACCCTTCAACAATTTACACATAAAAATCAGTACAAATTCAAAAAGGGGACCTTTTCCTATACTTTCACTGGAAGTTTGGAGAGCCAAAAAATTGGTATAGACCATGAAAAAAAAGGTACTGTACCTGCCAAAAAGGTACGGTGCCGTCCGCAGACGCCACCAGTCACTTTCAGTTCCTTTACCTCAGTCCGTGGGTCCTGCTTTTTAAAACCAGTGCAGGGGATTCCCGGATGTCTCCTGCTGAAGCTTCGTGCTGCCCCATAGCTAGCACGTGAGTGTCCTGGATACACGCGCTGGCTCTATAGCACAACTTCCACACTGTCACCAATGAGACGCAGTCCAAGGCAGCAAGATGAGCTGCATGCAATAAACCATACAATGGTCTTTTTTTGTTTTGAGGGGGACTCTCTCCTGGGGTAGGGGTAAAATGGGTGTGTTCATGGGGTATTTATAGCAGTGGGGCACCACATATTGCCTATATAATAATTGCATCTGGAGGGAATTTAAAAAGAAATGGCTGTGGGTGCAGTTTCCCATCTGTATCACATGACTGATATAATATTGCCCCTCTCCCACCTCTGTGCCGTTTAACTCTACAGCTAGTGCCAAATTTGGATCAGGTCAAGTTTTTAAAGCAGACAGTGCCCCTGGTGACCACTCCGGAGGATTGGCCTATCTTTGTCGTAGCAATGATGGGAGCTACATTAGTGGGAGTCTACCTGATGAGTTGTCTATAGTAATAAACAAAGACCAGAAACCTTTGTATGGCTCTGTGGTTGTTTGGACAATCACCAATATTCTTACAGCCTGACCTTGGCTGGGTCCATGCATAGCACTTTGGATGCGATTATGTAGTCTAACAAGGTGACTTTTTACGTCGATTTTGCACTTCTTATAGGTGGTTTTGTCTTCAACAATCCAAGATCAGGTTCTCGAAAAAGGAGTGTCCGATTAGAGGCTTGGTCGAAGTTCTAAAGGTGATACAGGGGCAACTGTCCAAGATATTAGAGAATGTGCATGTGCGCCAAATATAGGTGAAAAAAGTAACTTGACTGCACCTATATTCACCAAATATCTCAAAGTTTCAAATACTAAATTTATTGTAATTGTGACCGGATGCGCCCGCACCAAGCGATCAGATTGGTTTTGGGGTCCCACGGGTCCTGGGCCAGTAGGAGATTCTTTCTTACTGTCAATAACTGCCTGTTACTGACTCCACCCACTGCACAGTGGGCAAGTATGTTGCTGCCACCACCAGGCTCCTAAAAACATGGCACCTGGGACCACCTTTCTGCTCAGGCTCCTACCACCGGCACCTGTACCGCTTGCTGCTGTGTATGCGTAGACACGCTGCTGTCACACCTTCTGGTTGGCATCAGCTGGTTCCCCACTGGTCACTGACCATTGACCAGGCCCCTGCACAGGTAGCTGGCAGAGGGCACAGCTTGGAGATGGTGGGCTCACTCCAGCATACAGGCACTCGGCTCTGCTGCGTTTTAGTGCTGGGAGCTCCCGGACCCCAGCGATCAGTGTTCTGCCCTGCAGTCCCATTAGCGCTTAGGCGCTGGGAGTGAAATTCCCACTCCCCAGTATAAGGGACTCTTACCTGGCCGCAGGCATTGGTGCGCTAAGGAGCCTGGGCCAAGCCCCTGGACCCCATCAGCTGTCTGTACCCAGTCCCCCTGGTGCAGTGCCTAGGGGTTAACTTCCTGATCCAGGGCTGGTGGCACCTCTGACCCCCTGTCCGCACGGGAGCCATCTTTTCTGGTCCCCAGCGTGCAGCTTCTGTCACTGTCCTACATGGGGTAAACAAGCAATCCTGCGGCAGCTGGAGATGGTCTGGGGCTGTGGCACAGAAGACAATATAATATACGTATTAATACATATGGTGCCTAGCGCCGGCATTACATTTTGAAATTGGCGTCTAGCACTGATAACGGCATTTAAAGATGGCACCACAGCTGCCATTAACCAAGTGGGTCGGAGTATCTCCGGCCACAGTAATAGAATTATTAAATTATTATTATTATTTTTGTTTAATTATAATTGTAAACCTAGAATTTGGATAAAACTCTTTGGCTTGGCCCATCTTGTTATCCCCCTTTCTCTGACGTCCTAGTGGATGCTGGGAACTCCGTAAGGACCATGGGGAATAGACGGGCTCCGCAGGAGACTGAGCACGCTAAAAGAAAGATTATGTACTATCTGGTGTGCACTGGCTCCTCCCTCTATGCCCCTCCTCCAGACCTCAGTTAGATTTCTGTGCCCGGCCCGAGCTGGTTGCACACTAGGAGCTCTCCTGAGCTTCTAGAAAGAAAGTTTAAATTAGGTTTCTCTGACGTCCTAGTGGATGCTGGGAACTCCGTAAGGACCATGGGGAATAGCGGCTCCGCAGGAGACTGGGCACAAAAGTAAAAGCTTTAGGACTACCTGGTGTGCACTGGCTCCTCCCCCTATGACCCTCCTCCAAGCCTCAGTTAGATTTTTGTGCCCGGCCGAGAAGGGTGCACACTAGGGGCTCTCCTGAGCTTCTTAGTGAAAGTTTTAGTTTAGTTTTTTTATTTTCAGTGAGACCTGCTGGCAACAGGCTCACTGCATCGAGGGACTAAGGGGAGAAGAAGCGAACTCACCTGAGTGCAGAGTGGATTGGGCTTCTTAGGCTACTGGACACCATTAGCTCCAGAGGGACCGAACACAGGCCCAGCCTCGGAGCTCGGTCCCAGAGCCGCGCCGCCGGCCCCCTTACAGAGCCAGAAGCAAGAAGAGGTCCGGAAAAATCGGCGGCAGAAGACATCAGTCTTCAACAAGGTAGCGCACAGCACTGCAGCTGTGCGCCATTGTTACTCAGGCACACTTCACACTCCGGTCACTGAGGGTGCAGGGCGCTAGGGGGGGGCGCCCTGAGCAGCAATGTAAAACACCTTGGCTGGCATAAATACACCACATATAACCCCCAGGGCTATATGGATGTATTTTAACCCCTGCCAGAACTCACCAAAAAGCGGGAGAAAAGGCCGCCGAGAAGGGGGCGGAGCCTATCTCCTCAGCACACGGGTGCCATTTTCCATCACAGCTCCGCTGGAAGGACGTCTCCCTGACTCTCCCCTGCAGTCCTGCACTACAGAAAAGGGTAAAAAAGAGAGGGGGGGGGGGGCACTAATTTGGCGCAGTTTTGATACTAACAGCAGCTATAAAGGGAAAAGCACATTTTATAGTGGTATTCCTGTGTGTGTATATGTATGTGTGTGTGTGTGTGTGTGTGTGTGTGTGTATATGTATGTATATATATATATATATATATATATATATATATATATATATATATATATATATATATATATATATATATATATAGCGCTCTGGTGTGTGCTGGCATACTCTCCCTCTGTCTCCCCAAAGGGCTAGTGGGGTCCTGTCCTCTATCAGAGCATTCCCTGTGTGTGTGCGGTGTCGGTACGATTGTGTCGACATGTTTGAGGAGGAAAATGAGATGGAGGCGGAGCAATTGCCTATTATACAGTTGTCACCCCCTAGGGAGTCGACACCTGAGTGGATGAGCTTATGGAAGGAATTGCGTGACAGTGTCAGCTCTTTACGACAGACAGTTGACGACATGAGACAGCCGGCTACTCAGCTTGTGCCTGTCCAGGGGTCTCAAACGCCATCAGGGGCTTTAAAACGCCCGTTACCTCAAATGGCAGACACAGACACGGATACTGACTCCAGTGTCGATGATGAGGAGACATACGTGACTTCCACTAGGGCCACACGTTACATGATTGAAGCAATGAAAAATGTATTGCATATCTCTGATAATACAAGTACCACTAAAAAGGGTATTATGTTTGGTGAGAAAAAACTGCCTGTAGTTTTTCCTGTATCCGAGGAATTAAATGAAGTGTGTGATGAGGCGTGGGTTTCCCCCGATAAAAAACTGATAATTCCTAAAAGGTTATTGGCATCGTACCCTTTCCCGCCAGAGGATAGGGCACGTTGGGAAACACCCCCTAGGGTGGATAAAGCACTCACACGCTTGTCTAAACAGGTAGCACTACCCTCTCCTGATACGGCCGCCCTAAAGGAACCTGCCGATAGAAAGCTGGAGAATATCCTAAAATGTATATACTCTCACACGGGTGTTATACTGCGACCAGCAATCGCCTCAGCCTGGATGTGCAGTGCGGGCCTGGCGTGGTCGGATTCCCTGACTGAAAATATTGATACCCTAGATAGGGACAGTATATTACTGACTATAGAGCATTTGAAGGATGCATTTCTATATATGCGTGATGCACAGAGGGATATTTGCCGACTGGCATCAAGAGTTAGCGCGCTGTCCATTTCTGCAAGAAGAGGTTTATGGACGCGGCAGTGGTCAGGCGATGCGGATTCTAAAAGGCACATGGAAGTATTGCCTTATAAGGGGGAGGAGTTATTTGGGGTAGGTCTATCAGACCTGGTAGCCACGGCAACTGCTGGAAAATCCACATTTTTACCCCAGGTAGCTTCTCAACCTAAGAAGACGCCGTATTATCAGGCGCAGTCCTTTCGGCCCCATAAGGGCAAGCGGGCAAAAGGCGCCTCATTTCTGCCCCGTGGCAGAGGGAGAGGAAAAAGGCTGCAGCAAACAGCCAGTTCCCAGGAACAAAAGCCCTCTCCCGCCTCCGCAAAGTCCTTAGCATGACGCTGGGGCTTTACAAGCGGACTCAGGCACGGTGGGGGCCCGTCTCAAGAAGTTCAGTGCGCAGTGGGCCCACTCGCAAGTGGACCCCTGGATCCTTCAAGTGGTATCTCAGGGGTACAAATTGGAATTCGAGACGTCTCCCCCTCGCCGTTTTCTAAAGTCTGCTTTACCGACGTCTCCCTCAGACAGGGAAGCAGTATTGGAAGCCATTCACAAGCTGTATTCCCAGCAGGTGATAATCAAGGTACCCCTCCTACAACAGGGAAAGGGGTACTATTCCACACTATTTGTGGTACCGAAGCCGGACGGCTCGGTGAGACCAATTTTAAACCTAAAATCCTTGAACACTTACATACAAAGGTTCAAATTCAAGATGGAGTCACTCAGAGCAGTGATTGCAAACCTGGAAGAAGGGGACTATATGGTGTCTCTGGACATCAAAGATGCTTACCTACATGTCCCAATTTACCCTTCTCACCAAGGGTACCTCAGGTTTGTGGTACAGAACTGTCACTATCAGTTTCAGACGCTGCCGTTTGGATTGTCCACGGCACCCCGGGTCTTTACCAAGGTAATGGCCGAAATGATGATACTCCTTCGAAGGAAGGGAGTTTTAGTTATCCCTTACTTGGACGATCTCCTGATAAGGGCAAGATCCAGGGAACAGTTGGAAGTCGGGGTAGCACTATCTCAGATAGTGCTGCGCCAGCACGGTTGGATTCTCAATATTCCAAAATCACAGCTGATCCCGACGACACGACTTCTATTCCTAGGGATGATCCTGGACACAGTCCAGAAAAAGGTGTTTCTCCCGGAGGAGAAAGCCAGGGAGTTATCCGAACTAGTCAGAAATCTTCTAAAACCAGGCCAAGTCTCAGTGCATCAATGCACAAGGGTCCTGGGAAAGATGGTGGCTTCTTACGAAGCAATCCCATTTGGCAGATTCCACGCAAGAACCTTCCAGTGGGATCTGCTAGACAAATGGTCCGGGTCGCATCTTCAGATGCATCAGCGGATAATCTTGTCACCAAGGACAAGGGTGTCTCTCCTGTGGTGGTTGCAGAGTGCTCATCTTCTAGAGGGCCGCAGATTCGGCATTCAGGACTGGGTCCTGGTGACCACGGATGCCAGCCTGAGAGGCTGGGGAGCAGTCACACGGAAGAAATTTCCAGGGCTTGTGGTCAAGCCTGGAGACATTACTTCACATAAATATCCTGGAGCTAAGGGCCATCTACAATGCTCTAAGCCTAGCAAGACCTCTGCTTCAAGGTCAGCCGGTGCTGATCCAGTCAGACAACATCACGGCAGTCGCCCACGTAAACAGACAGGGCGGCACGAGAAGCAGGAGGGCAATGACAGAAGTTGCAAGGATTCTCCGCTGGGCGGAAAATCATGTGATAGCACTGTCGGCAGTGTTCATTCCGGGAGTGGACAACTGGGAAGCAGACTTCCTCAGCAGACACGACCTCCACCCGGGGGAGTGGGAACTTCACCCAGAAGTCTTCTACATGATTGTGAACCGTTGGGAAAAACCAAAGGTGGACATGATGGCGTCCCGCCTCAACAAAAAACTAGACAGGTATTGCGCCAGGTCAAGGGACCCTCAGGCAATAGCTGTGGACGCTCTGGTAACACCGTGGGTGTACCAGTCAGTGTATGTGTTCCCTCCTCTGCCTCTCATACCCAAGGTACTGAGAATCATAAGAAGGAGAGGAGTAAGGACTATACTCGTGGCTCCGGATTGGCCAAGAAGGACTTGGTACCCGGAACTTCAAGAGATGCTCACAGAGGACCCGTGGCCTCTACCTCTAAGAAAGGACCTGCTCCAGCAGGGACCCTGTCTGTTCCAAGACTTACCGCAGCTGCGTTTGACGGCATGGCGGTTGAACGCCGGATCCTGAAGGAAAAAGGCATTCCGGATGAAGTCATCCCTACCCTGATCAAAGCCAGGAAGGATGTAACCGTACAGCATTATCACCGTATTTGGCGTAAATATGTTGCGTGGTGCGAGGCCAGGAAGGCCCCTACAGAGGAATTTCAACTGGGTCGTTTCCTGCATTTCCTGCAAACAGGACTGTCTATGGGCCTAAAATTAGGGTCCATTAAGGTTCAAATTTCGTCCCTGTCGATTTTCTTCCAAAAAGAACTGGCTTCAGTTCCTGAAGTTCAGACGTTTGTCAAGGGGGTACTGCATATACAGCCTCCTTTTGTGCCTCCAGTGGCACCTTGGGATCTCAATGTAGTTTTGGGGTTCCTAAAATCACATTGGTTTGAACCACTCCCCACTGTGGACTTAAAATATCTCACTTGGAAAGTGGTAATGCTGTTAGCCCTGGCTTCAGCCAAGCGTGTCTCAGAATTGGCGGCTTTATCCTATAAAAGCCCTTACCTAATTTTTCATACGGACAGGGCAGAATTGAGGACTCGTCCTCAATTTCTCCCTAAGGTGGTTTCAGCGTTTCACTTGAACCAGCCTATTGTGGTACCTGCGGCTACTAGGGACTTGGAGGACTCCAAGTTGCTGGACGTAGTCAGGGCCCTGAAAATATATGTTTCCAGGACGGCTGGAGTCAGGAAATCTGACTCGCTGTTTATCCTGTATGCACCCAACAAGCTGGGTGCTCCTGCTTCTAAGTAAACTATTGCTCGTTGGATTTGTAGTACAATTCAGCTTGCACATTCTGTGGCAGGCCTGCCACAGCCAAAATCTGTAAAAGCCCATTCCACAAGGAAGGTGGGCTCATCTTGGGCGGCTGCCCGAGGGGTCTCGGCTTTACAACTTTGCCGAGCAGCTACTTGGTCAGGGGCAAACACGTTTGCTAAATTCTACAAATTTGATACCCTGGCTGAGGAGGACCTGGAGTTCTCTCATTCGGTGCTGCAGAGTCATCCGCACTCTCCCGCCCGTTTGGGAGCTTTGGTATAATCCCCATGGTCCTTACGGAGTTCCCAGCATCCACTAGGACGTCAGAGAAAATAAGAATTTACTTACCGATAATTCTATTTCTCATAGTCCGTAGTGGATGCTGGGCGCCCATCCCAAGTGCGGATTGTCTGCAATACTTGTACATAGTTATTGTTACAAAAATCGGGTTATTATTGTTGTGAGCCATCTTTTCAGAGGCTCCGCTGTTATCATGCTGTTAACTGGGTTCAGATCACAGGTTGTAAGGTGTGATTGGTGTGGCTGGTATGAGTCTTACCCGGGATTCAAAATCCTTCCTTATTGTGTACGCTCGTCCGGGCACAGTATCCTAACTGAGGCTTGGAGGAGGGTCATAGGGGGAGGAGCCAGTGCACACCAGGTAGTCCTAAAGCTTTTACTTTTGTGCCCAGTCTCCTGCGGAGCCGCTATTCCCCATGGTCCTTACGGAGTTCCCAGCATCCACTACAGACTATGAGAAATAGAATTATCGGTAAGTAAATTCTTATTTTTGTATTTTACAGTGAGACCTGCTGGCAACAGGCTCACTGCATCGAGGGACTAAGGGGAGAAGAAGCGAACCTACCTGATTGCAGCTAGCTTGGGCTTCTTAGGCTACTGGACACCATTAGCTCCAGAGGGATCGACCGCAGGACCCGTCCTTGGTGTTCGTTCCCGGAGCCGCGCCTCCGTCCCCCTTACAGAGCCAGAAGCATGAAGATGGTCCGGAAAATCGGCGGCAGAAGACTTCAGTCTTCACCAAGGTAGCGCACAGCACTGCAGCTGTGCGCCATTGCTCCTCATACACACTTCACACTCCGGTCACTGAGGGTGCAGGGCGTTGGGGGGGGGGGGGGGGGGCGGGGGGGCGCCCTGAGCAGCAATAAAAACACCTTGGCTGGCAAAATAATCACAATATATAGCCCCAGAGGCTATATATGTGATAATTACCCCTGCCAGAATCCATAAAAAAGCGGGAGAATAGTCCGCGAAAAAGGGGCGGAGCTATCTCCCTCGGCACACTGGCGCCATTTTCTCTTCACAGTGTAGCTGGAAGACAGCTCCCCAGGCTCTCCCCTGTAGTTTTCAGGCTCAAAGGGTTAAAAAGAGAGGGGGGGCACTAAATTTAGGCGCAATATTGTTTATACAAGCAGCTATTGAGGAAAATTCACTCAGTGATAGTGTTTATCCCTACATTATATAGCGCTCTGGTGTGTGCTGGCATACTCTCTCTCTGTCTCCCCAAAGGGCTGTGTGGGGTCCTGTCCTCAGTCAGAGCATTCCCTGTGTGTGTGCGGTGTGTCGGTACGGCTGTGTCGACATGTTTGATGAGGAGGCTTATGTGGAGGCGGAGCAGATGCCGATAAATGGGATGTCACCCCCTGTGGGCCGACACCAGAGTGGATGGATAGGTGGAAGGTATTAACCGACAGTGTCAACTCCTTACATAAAAGGCTGGATGACGTAACAGCTATGGGACAGCCGGCTTCTCAGCCCGCGCCTGCCCAGGCGTCTCAAAGGCCATCAGGGGCTCAAAAACGCCCGCTCCCTCAGTTGGCAGACACAGATGTCGACACGGAGTCTGACTCCAGTGTCGACGAGGTTGAAACATATACACAATCCACTAGGAACATCCGTTACATGATCCCGGCAATAAAAAATGTGTTACACATTTCTGATTAACCCAAGTACCACTAAAAAAGGGTTTTATGTGTGGGGAGAAAAAGCAGGCAGTGTTTTGTTCCCCCATCAAATGAGTGAATGAAGTGTGAAAAAGCGTGGGTTCCCTCGATAAGAAACTGGTAATTTCTAAAAAGTTACTGATGGCGTACCCTTTCCCGCCAGAGGATAAGTTACGCTGGGAGATATCCCCTAGGGTGGATAAGGCGCTCACACGTTTGTCAAAAAAGGTGGCACTGCCGTCCTAGGATACGGCCACTTTGAAGGTACCTGCTGATAAATAGCAGGAGGCTATCCTGAAGTCTATTTACACACTCAGGTACTAGACTGAGACCTGCAGATCGTGCTGCTGCAGCGTGGTCTGTAACCCTATCAAACAGGGATACTATTTTGCGAACATAAGACGTCATCTTATATATGAGGGATGCACAGAGGGATATTTTGCCGGCTGGCATCCAGAATTAATGCAATGTCCATTCTGTCAGGAGGGTATGAGAGACCCGACACTGGACAGGTGATGCTGACTTTAAAAGTCACATAGAGCCTTATAAGGGTGAGGAATTGTTTGGGGATGGTCTCTGGGACCGCATATCCACAGCAACAGCTGGGAAGAAATTTTTTTACCTCAGGTTTCCTCACAGCCTAAGAAAAGCACTGTATTATCAGGTACAGTCCTTTCGGCTTCAGAAAAGCAAGCGGGTCAAAGGCGCTTCCTTTCTACACAGACGAGGGAAGAGGGAAAAAGCTGCACCAGTCAGCCATTTCCCAGAATCAAAATTCTTCCCCCGCTTCCTCTGAGTCCACCGCATGACGCGGGGGCTCCACAGGCGTAGCCAGGTACGGTGGGGGGCCGCCTCAAAAATTTCAGCGATCAGTGGGCTCGCTCACAGGTGGATCCCTGGATCCTTCAAGTAGTATCTCAGGGGTACAAGCTGGAATTCGAGGCGTCTCCCCCCCGCCATTTCCTCAAATCTGCCTTGCCGACAACTCCCTCAGGCAGGGAGGCTGTGCTGGAGGCAATTCACAAGCTGTATTCCCAGCAGGTGATAGTCAAGGTGCCCCTACTTCAACAAGGACGGGGTTACTATTCCACACTGTTTGTGGTACCGAAACCGGACGGTTCGGTGAGACCCATTTTAAATTTGAAATCCTTGAACACATACATAAAAAAATTCAAGTTCAAGATGGAATCGCTCAGGGCGGTTATTGCAAGCCTGGAGGAGGGGGATTACATGGTATCCCTGGACATCAAGGACATGTCCCCATTTACCATCCTCACCAGGAGTACCTCAGATTTGTGGTACAGGATTGCCATTACCAATTCCAAACACTGCCGTTTGGACTGTCCACGGCACCGAGGGTCTTTACCAAGGTAATGGCAGAAATGATGATACTCCTTCGAAAAAAGGGAGTTTTAATTATCCCGTACTTGGACGATCTCCTTATAAAGGCGAGGTCCAAGGAGCAGTTGTTGGTCGGAGTAGCACTATCTCGGGAAGTGCTACAACAGCACGGATGGATTCTATACATTCCAAAGTCACAGCTGGTTCCTACCACACGCCTACTGTTCCTGGGGATGGTTCTGGACACAGAACAGAAAAGAGTGTTTCTCCTGCAGGAGAAAGCTAAGGAGCTGTCATCTCTAGTCAGAGACCTCCTGAAAACAAAAACAGGTATCGGTGCATCACTGCACACGAGTCCTGGGAAAAATGGTAACTTCTTACGAAGCAAAATTCCATTCGGCAGGTTCTATACAAGAACCTTTTTAGTGGGACCTCTTGGACAAGTGGTCGGGATCGCATCTTCAGATGCATCGGCTGATAACCCTGTCTCCAAGGACCAGGGTATCTCTACTGTGGTGGCTGCAGAGTGCTCATCTTCAAGAGGGCCGCAGATTCGGCATACAGGACTGGGTCCTGGTAACCACGGATGCCAGCCTTCGAGGCTGGGGGGCAGTCACACAGGGAAGAAATTTCCATGGACTTTGGTCAAGTCAGGAGTCGTCCCAACACATAAATATTCTGGAACTGAGGGCCATTTACAATGCCCTAAGTCTGGCAAGGCCTCTGCTTCAAAACCAGCCGGTACTGATCCAATCAGACAACATCACGGCAGTCGCCCATGTAAACCGACAGGGCGGCACAAGAAGCAGGATGGCGATGGCAGAAGCCACAAGGATTCTCCGATGGGCGGAAAATCATGTCTTAGCACTGTCAGCAGTGTTCATTCCGGGAGTGGACAACTGGGAAGCAGACTTCCTCAGCAGGCACGACCTCCACCCGGGAGAGTGGGGACTTCATCCAGAAGTCTTCCAACTGTTGGTAAACCGTTGGGAAAGGCCACAGGTGGACATGATGGCGTCCCGACTAAACAAAAAACTAGATATTGCGCCAGGTCAAGGGACCCTCAGGCAATAGCTGTGGACGCTCTAGTGACACCGTGGGTGTACCAGTCGGTTTATGTATTCCCTCCTCTGCCTCTCATACCAAAGGTACTGAGAATAATAAGAAAACGAGGAGTAATAACGATACTCGTGGTTCCGGATGGGCCAAGAAGAGCTTGGTACCCAGAACTTACAGAAATAATATCAGAGGACCCATGGCCTCTACCGCTCAGACAGGATCTGCTACAGCAGGGGCCCTGTCTGTTCCAAGACTTACCGCGGCTGCGTTGGACGGCATGGCGGTTGAATTCCGGATCCTAAAGCAAAAGGGCATTCCGGAGGAAGTCATTCCTACGCTGATAAAAGCCAGGAAAGAAGTAACCGCAAACCATTATCACCGTATTTGGCGAAAATATGTTGCGTGGTGTGAGGCCAGGAAGGCCTCAACAGAGGAATTTCAGCTGGGTCGTTTTCTGCACTTCCTACAGTCGGGAGTGACTATGGGCCTAAAATTGGGTTCCATTAAGGTCCAGATTTCGGCTCTGTCGATTTTCTTCCAGAAAGAACTGGCTTCACTGCCTGGAGTTCAGACATTTGTAAAGGGAGTGCTACATATTCAGCCCCTTTTTTGTGCCTTCTGTGGCACCTTGGGATCTCAACGTGGTGTTGAGTTTTCTTAAAATCACATTGGTTTGAGCCACTTAAAACTGTGGATTTGAAATATCTCACGTGGAAAGTGGTCATGTTTTTGGCCTTGGCTTCGGCCAGGCGTGTGTTAGAATTGGCGGCTTTGTCATGTAAAAGCCCTTATCTGATTTTCCATATGGATAGGGCAGAATTGAGGACTAGTCCCCAGTTTCTCCCTAAGGTGGTATCAGCTTTTCACTTGAACCAACCTATTGTAGTGCCTGCGGCTACTAGGGACTTGGAAGATTCCAAGTTACTGGACGTAGTCAGGGCCTTAAAAATTTATATTTCCAGGACGGCTGGAGTCAGGAAAACTGACTCGTTTTTTATCCTGTAGGCACCCAACAAAATAGGTGCTCCTGCTTCTAAGCAGGCTATTGCTCGCTGAATTTGTAGCACAATTCAGCTGGAGCATTCTGCGGCTGGATTGCCGCATCCTAAATCAGTAACAGCCCATTCCACGAGGAAAGTGGGCTCATCTTGGGCAGCTGCCCGAGGGGTCTCGGCTTTACAACTTTGCCGAGCTGCAACTTGGTCAGGGGCAAACACGTTTGCTAAATTCTACAAATTTGATACCCTGGCTGAGGAGGACCTTGAGTTCTCTCATTCGGTGCTGCAGAGTCATCCGCACTCTCCCGCCCGTTTGGGAGCTTTGGTATAATCCCCATGGTCCTTACGGAGTTCCCAGCATCCACTAGGACGTCAGAGAAAATAAGATTTTACTCACCGGTAAATCTATTTCTCGTAGTCCGTAGTGGATGCTGGGCGCCCATCCCAAGTGCGGATTGTCTGCAATACTTGTATATAGTTATTGCCTAACTAAAGGGTTATTGTTGAGCCATCTGTTGAGAGGCTCAGTTTTATTTCATACTGTTAACTGGGTATAGTATCACGAGTTATACGGTGTGATTGGTGTGGCTGGTATGAGTCTTACCCGGGATTCAAAATCCTTCCTTATTGTGTCAGCTCTTCCGGGCACAGTATCCTAACTGAGGTCTGGAGGAGGGGCATAGAAGGAGGAGCCAGTGCACACCAGATAGTACCTAATCTTTCGTTTAGAGTGCCCAGTCTCCTGCGGAGCCCGTCTATTCCCCATGGTCCTTACGGAGTTCCCAGCATCCACTACGGACTACGAGAAATAGATTTACCGGTGAGTAAAATCTTATTTATTTATTTTTTTTAACCTTTTGGTAAACTCAACCCTACTTGATCCTTGGTTTTTTGTAAGGATATCCTTCTGCCTATCCCATACATGTTTACATTGCTCTTCATCATCCTCTGATGGTGAAGGCTTGTCGAAAGAAATAATTCACTAAATTATCACATTTCTTAATTTTGCAAAAAAAAAATCACAAACCTTTTACAATAGCTGCTCACTCATATAGTTGCAAGATATTATAATTGGGTATTGTTTACCAAATATTGGGGGTCATTCCGAGTTGTTCGCTCGGTAAAAATCTTCGCATCGCAGCGATTTCCCGCTTAATGCGCATGCGCAATGTCCGCACTGCGACTGCGCCAAGTAAATTTGCTATGCACTTAGGAATTTTACTCACGGCATTTTCATCGTTCTGGCGATCGTAATGTGATTGACAGGAAATGGGTGTTACTGGGCGGAAACAGGCCGTTTTATGGGCGTGTGGGAAAAAACGCTACCGTTTCCGGAAAAAACGCAGGAGTGGCCAGAGAAACGGGGGAGTGTCTGGGCGAACGCTGGGTGTGTTTGTGACGTCAAACCAGGAACGACAAGCACTGAACTGATTGCAGATGCTGAGTAAGTCTGGAGCTACTAAGAAACTGCTACGAGGTGTGTAATCGCAATATTGGCTAGAGGCGGGGATCGAGGAAGAAAGTTACTTCAAACTGAATCTCGTTGGATTCATATGCTGGACACTAAGTCCCCGAGTGGGTTAAATGAGTAACAACTTTCGGTGCTTTTTATAGGGCTGTACTATGATTGGACATTTCTATTTTGTTCTGCACATGATATGCCTCTATCCGGGTCCATTGCCTTTAACAGGATTGATTAATTTTTATTTTTTAATATTGTGTATCTGGTATTTAACAATGTTTTTGTTTTTTTTGTTTTGCTGTCTATTATGGATTGTCATGTTTTGCACATTGCATTTTAGGTTGGGATCATGATCCAGTAGCCTTTTCTGCAGGCAGACATTTAATGACATATATAATTAGGTTATGTATATGTTGATGCTTTTTCATATTATTTAGTCTGCATGATCAGGCTCCTCATACTTATTATTGTGGTGCTATCTTGCCGATAATACTGCACAATGTGTCTATATTATATTTATGGATGTAATTGATTCAATGCACAACAATTTGTGGGTGGCAGTGCCTAGGTAATTCCTTGTGATGATACAGGGGGACGGCAGTCTGCTGTACCTATCGCAGGGTAACCATGGCAACGACCCTATTCATGTGCTGTATCATGATTTGTTGGTTGTGTGGATTAAGTAACGGGCCATGTGACATCCTTAGGCTAGCCGGGCCGTGGAACGCAGACGCGTGCACGGCATTGGTGTGACGAGGATAGTCACGTGTTTCACCCGGAAATCCCCAGCGCCGTGGAACGCATGCACGTCCCGGCTTACATCCGCTGTATAGCATTGGCTGACACATGCGCGGTGAGGTGAGACGCACGCCGTGGGCAGCTGTGTTGATGAGTTTGATCAGCTGCAGTGAGTAATATGTATTTAGTGGGTTATAAAGTTGGTTGTGTCTGTTGGGTGTCTGCTTGCAGATGGCTGTGGATGGTGGAAGGTGACTGTTACTTGGTGTGCGAGTCTTGAACGGTCCACATTGGGACCGAGGTCGACGGACGTACTGGTTTGATCTTTTTCACATCCTCTTTATAAGCAAAACATTTGTTTACCAAAAAGCACTTTATGATGCTCCATAAGCTGTATTTTATTCAAGAGTTTTTTGCTGAGCCACCACCATCAATGTGATTCCAACTGAAATGCCCGTTGTTGGGTGAAAATAAAATTTATAAGACTTTTTTTCATATACCATGATTGATTGAGTGCCTCTTTTCCATAGTATATTTTTACTGGACCATCAAGGAACAGATTATAGGGAGCACCTGGATATATTATTTTTCAAAAGTGTGCAAATGTATATATGTATATATGGAAGGAGAATAAATAGCACAGCGCACACCATGCCCGCAGCGCGGTGAGCGCAGCGAACCCACAAGGGGCTCTTTTGCGCTTACCCAGCTGCCGGCATGCTGGCTATTGGTATCCCGAGCACAGGCATACCGTAGTAGACCCATGTGTGTGTTATAGTTATTGCAGAAGAAGAGACCGGCACTTCAAACTTAGTAGCAATAATCAGCAACGTTTCAAACACTCAGGCAATTTCTTAAGCCAAGGGTCCAAAACTTTGTATATTGCCAATAAACCATTGTGTGTAAGCAAATGGTAGTTTAGAGTGCTGGTTTCTTCTTTTGCATTAACTATCAATATTTAATAAAGAATCTTCAACATTTACAATGCTATGATTTTAATTTTTTACTTTAGGGCCCCCCTGTCTTAAGTGCTCCGGGCCCTCCATAGCCTTATTCCAGCTCTGGGACATCCCCAATGTTCCCTGTGGAATACCAGTGTACCCCGCTGCAGAAAAGGATTTATGGTAGACTTACCATAGTTAATTCTCTTTCTATGAGGTAGACTGGATTCCACAGGGCGCCCACTCTGACGCACTTGGTTCTTTGGGTTTGTATAGCATTAGCCGCTAGTCCCTTCTCCTGTCGTGAGAATGTGGTTCTATGTGACTAACATCTACTGTATTTTACCTGCTACTGCATTGGACTGGTTAACAAAACTGAGCTCCAGTGCCTGGAGGCAGGGTTATAGAGGAGGCGGTGCAATGCATCCTGGGAACAGTCAAAGCTTTAGCTTGTTGGTGCCTCGGATCAAGAGCCAACTCTACACCCCGATGTTATTCCCTGTGGAATCCAGTGTACCGCGCAGAAAGAAATTTAACTACGGGAAGTCTACCATAAATCTCCTTTTTAGTTTACCCATATTAAAATGCCAGTATGTACCGCACGTTTTTTTTTTTATATATATTTTATTAAAAAATATATAAAACTAAAATGAAGACTATATATAATTTTTTTATTTTATTTCAAAACCAAAAAATATAACCACGGTGCTAATGGTGACCTATAACGTCAGATGTAAATTACTTCTCAATCCTCCATTACATACGAGTGGCATCCCATCCTGCTGTGGCAATGTGCATCTGTAAATGAAAATAAACACAAGTAGGCGCCTCCTAGAGCAATACGTTATTACTGCACCAAGTGTGATCAAGCGTAAAGTGTGTCTGTCTGCGTACCGGAAATTTAGCATCAGTGGAAATTGTGTTGTACCCTTCTAACCTCCCGATGCTTAGCTTGGTCAACCGCACACAGACCTTTACTCTGCGTAATTGGCATAATAACATCATTCTAAAGAATTAATGAGAAACCTATGTTATTCTCTGTAATTCTTAAGAAATTTGAATCCTCTCCAGTGATTTCTACACGTTCCTTCACATTAGAATCGGAGTTACTCAACAGTTTCAGCTTGCTGCGATGCCAGCCTCCATATTGTCCAAGCTTCTCTCTCAAAACCACAGAGGAGGAACCACATGGTATCATTTATTGTGGCAGCCAAACAACCCAGTAAATTATCACCAAAAAAACATTTATTTCTTATAAGACACTATTCATTAATTATCTCTGACCATCTCTCACTTGTCCATTTTTACCTATCTCACTCATTTCCCTATTAACATGAAAGTGTTAGACAAATCTGCAATTGGGACCATTCTCCCTATTTCTTTGCTTAATTATTGAAATCCTCAGACTATACTATATATGGAAACTAATTATTTAATTATTTCCTTACTGGACGATCTAACTGTCACTCATTATTCTAGCTAATTGTGATTGGGTCACTATCATTTAAATCCCCATGAAGGGGTATACCAGTTAGGCAGATGGTGATCAAGCCCGCTGTGAGGGTGAAACGTACGTCCTGTTCTTGAGCGTCACATGACGCTACTTTCGGAATCCCGAGATACGTCACTGGGCCCGGACACCGGCACTGACGGAGTTGCCAACCGCAGCCGCTACACACGGGGACACCTCATCCCCATTAGGTATTTCAGTGCGCTCTCATCACCCGCTCGGCGGTACCTGCTAACTCTGCGCTGACCACGGTTAACAGGGTTGCAGGGTGCCGTAGCGGATGACAGACGAAACACTTCTTTCTTTCTTCAGCCCGTCACCGTCGGGCCGGCTCTCACCTCCCATTCACTGTGTGCTTGCATACATATGGGAAGGCAGCAGAAGTTGGCCAGACATACGGGACGGGCTTCTACACTGTCTACAGCAGGAGATTATTCAGAAATTTATAATGCTAAAGAAAATGACCATTACTCTCCCTATTATGTGTTTTGGAGTTGCATTTTTTTGAAAAGCCATTTCTGTTAATCTATACCTGTATCTGATGATATTAGTTACAGAAAGACCTACATTATCTGGTTATTCCTTTCTGCTGAAACTAAATCCTGTTATATCCTCATTGAAAGTAAATTGTCGCAATTTCTGTGGAGTACCCAAATCCTCATGTTTACTGCATGCCTATATCCTATGACTTTACTTACAGGAAGACCGTCATCATCTAGTTATTTTCTTTTTCTTGTTGAAAATCACCAACTGCTATTTCTAATGTAAATAGTCATTCATAGAAAAAGGCTGTGGCTTTGACCCACAAGGCCTGTCTTGACGTTTTCCGTTCTCATCAGGGACAGCGATCAACTATAATTCAAGTGGATGCATGCTTTATTCATTTACAGGTACTTGGGAACATCTCCTCGTTACAAAACTATTTACAATATCTGCAGTACATTTTTTTCCCCAACAGGAGTGACATGTACAACTATTATGTGACAGTGTGAGATACTGTTAGAATTAGCGGTTTATGGTTACATTATTAGTGGCTTTGTGTTCAATTCAATTAAGTATTGATGATACTTTGACACCTGATGCCAAGTGGAATCTGGGACACCATATCGTGAAAAATATCTCAACCATTAGCACTAAGACTATATAATGTATTAAAATTCTTTTTACAGTACAGATATAAACCGCCATACCACTTAGATACCACATTAATCTCGATATTTCTCTCAATGAGCTGCAAGCTGTAGGCAGATCGTCCCGCTAGGAATTGTGCCGTTGTGGTCAGAATATTATTATTCTCTGACCTCTGTTTTTCATAATTGAATTGTTTTTAGGATAATCGCTTAATTTTCTGATTGTTCTCTTCATAAGACATTATATTTTCACCCATGGGCGACCCACATTTCGAGGTCTGATCAGTTAGGATAAAGAACTCTCAATTTTGAGTATATTTATCGTGTTCTTGAACCTAATTGTTCTATATATATTTTCTCTGACGTCCTAGTGGATGCTGGGAACTCCGTAAGGACCATGGGGAATAGCGGCTCCGCAGGAGACTGGGCACAAAAGTAAAAGCTTTAGGACTACCTGGTGTGCACTGGCTCCTCCCCCTATGACCCTCCTCCAAGCCTCAGTTAGATTTTTGTGCCCGAACGAGAAGGGTGCACACTAGGTGGCTCTCCTGAGCTGCTTAGTGAAAAAGTTTAAGTATAGGTTTTTTATTTTCAGTGAGTCCTGCTGGCAACAGGTTCACTGCACCGAGGGACTAAGGGGAGAAGAAGCGAACTCACCTGCGTGCAGAGTGGATTGGGCTTCTTAGGCTACTGGACATTAGCTCCAGAGGGACGATCACAGGCCCAGCCATGGATGGGTCCCAGAGCCGCGCCGCCGGCCCCCTTACAGAGCCAGAAGACAGAAGAGGTCCGGGAAATCGGCGGCAGAAGACGTCCTGTCTTCAATAAGGTAGCGCACAGCACCGCAGCTGTGCGCCATTGCTCTCAGCACACTTCACACTCCGGTCACTGAGGGTGCAGGGCGCTGGGGGAAGGGTGCCCTGAGACGCAATAAAAACACCTTAGATGGCGAAAAATACATCACATATAGCTCCTGGGCTATATGGATGCATTTAACCCCTGCCAGTTTTCCTTAAAAAAGCGGGAGAAAGGCTCCGCCCCCTTCTCGGCGGCCTATCTCCTCAGCACACAAGCGCCATTTTCCCTCACAGCTCCGCTGGAAGGACGTCTCCCTGACTCTCCCCTGCAGTCCTGCACTACAGAAACAGGGTAAAACAAGAGAGGGGGGGGGCACTAATTTGGCAGATTAATCAATACAGCAGCTATATAAGGGAAAAACACTTATATAAGGTTATCCCTGTGTGTGTGTATATGTATGTATGTGTGTGTATATATATATATATATATATATATATATATATATATATATATATATATAATATAGCGCTCTGGTGTGTGCTGGCAAACTCTCCCTCCGTCTCCCCAAAGGGCTAGTGGGGTCCTGTCCTCTATCAGAGCATTCCCTGTGTGTGTGCTGTGTGTCGGTACGTTTGTGTCGACATGTATGAGGAGGAAAATGATATGGAGGTGGAGCAATTGCCTGTAATAGTGATGTCACCCCCTAGGGAGTCGACACCTGACTGGATGGTCTTATGGAAGGAATTACGTGATAGCGTCAGCACTTTACAAAAGACTGACGACATGAGACAGCCGGCAAATCAGTTAGTACCTGTCCAGGCGTCTCAAACACCGTCAGGGGCTCTAAAGCGCCCGTTACCTCAGATGGTCGACACAGACCCAGACACGGAAACTGACTCCAGTGTCGACGGTGAGGAAACAAACGTGATTTCCAGTAGGGCCACACGTTACATGATCACGGCAATGAAGGAGGTTTTGAACATTTCTGATACTACAAGTACCACAAAAAGGGTATTATGTGGGGTGTGAAAAAACTACCCGTAGTTTTTCCTGAATCAGATGAATTAAATGAGGTGTGTGATGAAGCGTGGGTTTCCCCCGATAAAAAAACTGCTAATTTCTAAAAAATTATTGGCATTATACCCTTTCCCGCCAGAGGTTAGGGCGCGTTGGGAAACACCCCCTAGGGTAGATAAGGCGCTCACACGCTTATCAAAACAAGTGGCGTTACCGTCTCCTGATACGGCCGCCCTCAAGGAGCCAGCTGATAGGAAGCTGGAAAATATCCTAAAAAGTATATACACACATACTGGTGTTATACTGCGACCAGCAATCGCCTCAGCCTGGATGTGCAGTGCTGGGGTGGCTTGGTCAGATTCCCTGACTGAAAATATTGATACCCTGGACAGGGACAGTATATTATTGACTATAGAGCATTTAAAGGATGCATTTCTATATATGCGAGATGCACAGAGGGATATTTGCACTCTGGCATCAAGAGTAAGTGCGCTGTCCATTTCTGCCAGAAGAGGGTTATGGACGCGACAGTGGTCAGGTGATGCGGATTCCAAACGGCATATGGATCTGCCCCGGGGCAGAGGAAGGGGAAAAAGACTGCAGCAGGCAGCCTCTTCCCAGGAACAGAAGCCCTCCCCCGCTTCTGCCAAGTCCTCAGCATGACGCTGGGGCCTTACAAGCGGACTCTGGTACGGTGGGGGGTCGTCTCAAGAATTTCAGCGCGCAGTGGGCTCACTCGCAAGTGGACCCCTGGATCCTGCAGGTAGTATCTCAGGGGTACAAATTGGAATTCGAGACGTCTCCCCCTCGCCGGTTCCTGAAGTCTGCTTTACCAACGTCTCCCTCCGACAGGGAGGCGGTATTGGAAGCCATTCACAAGCTGTATTCCCAGCAGGTGATAATCAAGGTACCCCTCCTACAACAGGGAAAGGGGTATTATTCCACGCTGTTTGTGGTACCGAAGCCGGACGGCTCGGTGAGACCTATTTTAAATCTGAAATCCTTGAACACTTACATACAAAGGTTCAAATTCAAGATGGAGTCACTCAGAGCAGTGATGGCGAACCTGGAAGAAGGGGACTATATGGTGTCTCTGGACATCAAGGATGCTTACCTCCATGTCCCAATTTGCCCTTCTCACCAAGGGTACCTCAGGTTTGTGGTACAGAACTGTCACTATCAGTTTCAGACGCTGCCGTTTGGATTGTCCACGGCACCCCGGGTCTTTACCAAGGTAATGGCCGAAATGATGATTCTTCTTCGAAGAAAAGGCGTCTTAATTATCCCTTACTTAGGGCAAGGTCCAGGGAACAGTTAGAGGTCGGAGTAGCACTATCTCAAGTAGTACTACGACAGCACGGGTGGATTCTAAATATTCCAAAATCGCAGCTGATTCCGACGACACGTCTGCTGTTCCTAGGGATGATTCTGGACACAGTCCAGAAAAAGGTGTTTCTCCCGGAGGAAAAAGCCAGGGAGTTATCCGAGCTAGTCAGGAACCTCCTAAAACCAGGCCAAGTGTCAGTGCATCAATGCACAAGGGTCCTGGGAAAAATGGTGGCTTCTTACGAAGCGATTCCATTCGGCAGATTCCACGCAAGAACTTTTCAGTGGGATCTGCTGGACAAATGGTCCGGATCGCATCTTCAGATGCATCAGCAGATAACCCTGTCTCCAAAGACAAGGGTGTCTCTCCTGTGGTGGTTGCAGAGTGCTCATCTTCTAGAGGGCCGCAGTTTCGGCATTCAGGACTGGGTCCTGGTGACCACGGATGCCAGCCTGAGAGGCTGGGGAGCAGTCACACAGGGAAGAAATTTCCAGGGCTTGTGGTCAAGCATGGAAACGTCATTTCACATAAATATCCTGGAACTAAGGGCCATTTACAATGCCCTAAGTCAAGCAAGGCCTCTGCTTCAGGGTCAGCCGGTGTTGATCCAGTCGGACAACATCACGGCAGTCGCCCACGTAAACAGACAGGGTGGCACAAGAAGCAGGAGGGCAATGGCAGAAGTTGCAAGGATTCTTCGCTGGGCGGAAAATCATGTGATAGCACTGTCAGCAGTGTTCATTCCGGGAGTGGACAACTGGGAAGCAGACTTCCTCAGCAGACACGACCTCCACCCGGGGGAGTGGGGACTTCACCCAGAAGTCTTCCACATGATTGTGAACCGTTGGGAAAAACCAAAGGTGGACATGATGGCGTCCCGCCTCAACAAAAAACTCGACAGATATTGCGCCATATCAAGGGACCCTCAGGCAATAGCTGTGGACGCTCTGGTAACACCGTGGGTGTACCAGTCGGTGTATGTGTTCCCTCCTCTGCCTCTCATACCCAAGGTACTGAGAATCATAAGAAGGAGAGGAGTAAGGACTATACTTGTGGCTCCGGATTGGCCAAGAAGGACTTGGTACCCGGAACTTCAAGAGATGCTCACGGAGGACCCGTGGCCTCTACCTCTAAGAAAGGACCTGCTCCAGCAGGGACCCTGTCTGTTCCAAGACTTACCGCGGCTGCGTTTGACGGCATGGCGGTTGAACGCCGGATCCTGAAGGAAAAAGGCATTCCGGATGAAGTCATCCCTACCCTGATCAAAGCCAGGAAGGATGTAACCGTGCAACATTATCACCGTATTTGGCGTAAATATGTTGCGTGGTGTGAGGCCAGGAAGGCCCCTACAGAGGAATTTCAACTGGGTCGTTTCCTGCATTTCCTGCAAACAGGACTGTCTATGGGCCTAAAATTAGGGTCCATTAAGGTTCAAATTTCGGCCCTGTCGATTTTCTTCCAGAAAGAACTGGCTTCAGTTCCTGAAGTTCAGACGTTTGTCAAGGGGGTACTGCATATACAGCCTCCTTTTGTGCCTCCAGTGGCACCTTGGGATCTCAATGTAGTTTTGGGGTTCCTAAAATCACATTGGTTTGAACCACTCACCACTGTGGACTTAAAATATCTCACATGGAAAGTGGTAATGCTGTTAGCCCTGGCTTCAGCCAGGCGTGTCTCAGAATTGGCGGCTTATCCTATAAAAGCCCTTACCTAATTTTTCATACGGACAGGGCAGAATTGAGGACTCGTCCTCAATTTCTCCCTAAGGTGGTTTCAGCGTTTCACTTGAACCAGCCTATTGTGGTACCTGCGGCTACTAGGGACTTGGAGGACTCCAAGTTGCTGGACGTACAGTAGGCAGGGCCCTGAAAATATGTTTCCAGGACGGCTGGAGTCAGAAAATCTGACTCGCTGTTTATCCTGTATGCACCCAACAAGCTGGGTGCTCCTGCTTCTAAGCAGACTATTGCTCGTTGGATTTGTAGTACAATTCAGCTTGCACATTCTGTGGCAGGCCTGCCACAGCCAAAATCTGTAAAAGCCCATTCCACAAGGAAGGTGGGCTCATCTTGGGCGGCTGCCCGAGGGGTCTCGGCTTTACAACTTTGCCGAGCAGCTACTTGGTCAGGGGCAAACACGTTTGCTAAATTCTACAAATTTGATACCCTGGCTGAGGAGGACCTGGAGTTCTCTCATTCGGTGCTGCATAGTCATCCGCACTCTCCCGCCTGTTTGGGAGCTTTGGTATAATCCCCATGGTCCTTACGGAGTTCCCAGCATCCACTAGGACGTCAGAGAAAATAAGAATTTACTTACCGATAATTCTATTTCTCATAGTCCGTAGTGGATGCTGGGCGCCCATCCCAAGTGCGGATTGTCTGCAATACTTGTACATAGTTATTGTTACAAAAATCGGGTTTTTGTTGTTGTGAGCCATCTTTTCAGAGGCCCCGCTGTTATCATGCTGTTAACTGGGTTCAGATCACAGGTTGTACGGTGTGATTGGTGTGGCTGGTATGAGTCTTACCCGGGATTCAAAATCCTTCCTTATTGTGTACGCTCGTCCGGGCACAGTATCCTAACTGAGGCTTGGAGGAGGGTCATAGGGGGAGGAGCCAGTGCACACCAGGTAGTCCTAAAGCTTTTACTTTTGTGCCCAGTCTCCTGCGGAGCCGCTATTCCCCATGGTCCTTACGGAGTTCTCAGCATCCACTACGGACTATGAGAAATAGAATTATCGGTAAGTAAATTCTTATTTAAATTGATATTTAAGATTATGTTTGGGAAAGGTTGAATACCATATTCATTTTATTTCTTGACTAAATAAAAGTTATGTTTTAAATTTCAAAATTTGAATAAGAGTGCCCCCACAAAGAGGTTTACTTCTCTGTTCCCTGATCCCTTTCAAGGAACAACCTTCCTCTGCGATTTATTTGTTTTGACCTCGGGGAGCACCACCAGCAGGATAATTTGTCTTCGGAGCATTCTCCCCAAATATCTTCCATATTGCTGGTTTGTTATAATTATCATTACTCTTTAAAAAGGTTGTGCAGGACCACTCCCCCTCTCCCATAATAACATCATTCTAAAGAATTAATGAGAAACCTGTGTTATTCTCTCTAATTCTTAAGAAATTTGAATCCTCTCCAGTGATTTCTACACGTTCCTTCACATTAGAATCGGAGTTACTCAACAGTTTCAGCTTGCTGCGATGCCAGCCTCCATATTGTCCAAGCTTCTCTCTCAAAACCACAGAGGAGGAACCACATGGTATCATTTATTGTGACAGCCAAACAACCCAGTAAATTATCACCACAAAACACAAGCCGACAGAAGAGGACTGGATAAGAATTTTTTAGAATTGGTCACCGAGTTTCTGTATGTAATAAATACTCAGAGGGGCATTCAGTTGTTGTTTTGCACTCCAATACATAATGGGAGCCTGTCTGAGCAGTTCAATTGTTTGGCAGATGGGCCCGGGGGCCCGTTACTACTTGCGTAGTAGAAACGGAAGGTCTTGAGTACTCTACTTTACTTTAGTGTTCTCTCCACTTGTTGCACTGAGGAGTATAGCATGTTTACCTACTCTACTGGATTGTGTAGGAGATTCCTGACTTTCATGGTGTTCTCCTGTACTTCTGGTAGAGTAGATCAGACTCCCAGATCCTACCAACGTCCCCAATGAAGTAGACGGGCTGTGGCCTTGAAGATTCTATTTGCGGTGAATTGAGTCATTGTGGCCCATTTCCCTGCTACTCAATGCCACACCATTGAGCTGTGAGAGTGTAGGCAAGTATGGACTCTATAGCACTGGGATTGGGAATTGCCAGTTTAGCAAACTGTTTATAACCTTACTTAAGGGGTAATTCAGACTTGATAGCTAGGGTGCGTTTTTTGGATCCCTGCCATCAGGTAGACGCCGCCTACAGGGGGAGGGTATTTTGTGTGTAGGTGTGCGATCGCTTGTGCTGGAGAGCTCCACAAACAGCAGTTTGTGCAGTCTCTGCACAGCCCAAGACTTACTCAAGCGCTGCGATGGTTGGGGCCAGAGCTGACGTCAGAAACCCTCCCTCCAAATGCCTGGTCCCTCCTTCGTTTTTTCAGACACTCCATAGAAGTGTCCCTTCGCTGACCGCCGATCCCCGTTGCTGCGGTCTGTCGCGCCTGCGCATTGCGGTGCATGCGCAGTTCAGACCTGATCGCAGCCTGTGAGAACGCACAGCAGCGATCAGGTCTGAATCTGGCCCCTAGTTGTGTGAATTGTTCTGTCACTTCTATAGATATATGGCACTACTAGCATTGCTGTTAATTCTTTTAGATATACTGAAAACTTACTGGGCCAAAAGTAATAGGGTGATATTGGTCCCAATGTACAATAATAGGGTGCTAAATTCAAATTGAAAGCAGCAGTATTTAGTAAAGCAGAACATATCTTGCTTTGCCTTACTAAGCAATGATGCTTTAAAATGGACTTATTTGTCATGAACTTTCAGTAGACTGATAGTCTGTTATGATTTCTTTATGCCCATAACCGTGTCATTATCTTTTGTTCCCCTATTCCTTCTTCTCCTTTGCACATTCGCATTATTTTGATTTCAACAAATCTGATATATAAACAAAGTGCATTGCGCGAGCTTATTGTACTCCATAGCATGTGACCCCCCCCCCCCTTCTTTCCTCCTTGTCCTTCCCTAAAAATAGTGCTGAACACTTGTGCCTGGCGGAATGGTATGATATGTTGACATTCACCAAGTGCTGCGGAATATGTGTGTGTGCTATATAAATAACTGATAATAAATAAATCATACCGACATAGTATCCTGGTGGCCCATTAGGGACTTGCCTGCTCCTAGTGGTGTATTCCAGGTCCTGATTGTCATGTGACATATGGGTCAGACCTCTGACGTGTGAGTAATTCCCCACTATCCCTACCCATAACCCTCTAGGGCAGTGGTTCTCAAACTTTTTAGAATCACAGAGCCCTAGAGCAGCGTTTTTCAACCCATGTGCCGCGGCACACTAGTGTGCCGCGGCTGGTTGACAAGTGTGCCGCAGAGTCAGAGCCCTCTTCACTAACTGTGGACCTTGACAGCGGACACGCGGGCAGCGCTGGGCTCTTCTTATAGTGCCTGAGCCGTGACCTATAGTGACGCGGCGGCATGGCATCACAGGTCACATGCGCTACATGGCATGGCTGGAAGCATCCCCGCCCACCAGCCAGCCTGTACGACCGTCTGCCATCCAGCCCGCATAACGGCCCCACTCGCCAGCTAACCAGCCAGACAGCCGGGCAGCTAGTCTGCCTGCATGCCTGTCTACCGCTCACAGATCTGCACTGTGAGTTTCACTCCAGCCGATGAGGGACCTCAGCTCCTTTCTCTTCTACCAGCAGGTAGGGACCAATGTATTTATTCATTTTTATTTTGGGAGCAAATGTGTGTTTTAATACTATTGAGGCTAGTGTGTGTGTTTTTTGTTCTTGAGGAGGCAAATGTTTGTTTTTATTGCTGAGGGGGCAAATGTTTGTTTTTTTTATTCTGAGGGGGCACATGTTTGTTTTTATTTGTGAGGGGACAAATGTTTGTTTTTTTATTCTGAGGGGGCAAATGTTTGTTTTATTACTGTGAGGGCCAAATGTGTGTGGGGGTTTTCTGTGGTGGCAAATGTATTTATTTTATTACTGTGAGTGCCGTGTGTTTCTTTTATTACCGTGGGGGCCACTGTGTGTTTTTCCCCGTGGAGGACTGGGGGTGTGCCTCAGCAATTTAAAAATATTGTTCGGTGTGCCGCGAGTTGAAAGGTTGAAAATCACTGCCCTAGAGGATTAGAATTTTTTTTTCATGGCGCCCCTAGGCCAAAAGTTTCTTATTGAGAAGTTTAGAAAGAAATATTAAATGAAGTAAATTGTATTTATATGTCCTTCTTAGCTTCAGTTGTGCGGTGAGGGGCAGATTTGCTTCTGTTTATCCACATATTTTATGATTATCAGCCACAAGCACTGTTTTTGCCTATTACATTGACCATATATAATTTTAATTGATCATGGACTACCAACCCGGGGCGCCCCTGCAAGTGTCCTGAGGCATCCCAGGGAGCCACGGCACACAGTTTGGGAACCACTGCTCTAGGGCTTAACCCACTTCCCTCTGCAGCCTAGCCTTAACCCACCTGCATCTTAACCCTAATGTCGACATTCTGAGAATATCGACATGTTGCCTATTACCATTTGACAATGGGCCTCATTCAGGCCCGATCGCACGCTAGCTTTTTTGGCAGCGGTGCGATCGGGTCTGAACCGCGCATGCGTATGCAACGCAATGTGCAGGCGCGTTTGCCACTGGTGAGATGGATCGCCGGACAGCGACGGATTTTAAGAAGAAAGCGACCGCATCGGCAATCGCAAGAAGTTTGACAGGAATATGCCGTTTGTGGGTAGCAACTGACCGTTTTTAAGGAGTGTCCGGGAGAACGCAGGCGTGCCCAGCCATTCCGAAGAAGGGTTTGACGTCAACATAGGTCCGGATCGTAGCGGCGGCTGAGTATGTCCTGGGCTGTGCAGAGACTGCACAAACTTTTGTTTGTGCACCTCTCTGCATATCTATTTGCACCCCTGCACAGCGATTATCCCATCCCCCTGTAGGCAGCGATTACCTGGTTGCAGCAGTGCAAAAATCGCCTGCCTGATTGAGGACCAATGTCAATATTATAACTGTCAGCATTGTGGTGTTGACATTATTGACCTTTCATCTACTTCCCGTGCCCTGGAACCCATTTCTGTGTTATTGTGCTTATATGTAGGCATGGAACTTGTCTGAGTTTTATATTATCAGTAGTGCAGTAACTGTTTTTCTTTTCCTCCGTCTGTTTCTAGTTGTGAAGCGCTACAGAAAAAGCTGGCGCTATGTAAATGTTTATAATAATCTTATATGTGCGCTAAAAACGTCAGACTGATCCTGCTTGTTAAGCCTTATCGCAAGCTAACTCCAACCTAGTAATGTGACTTTTTGGAAAGGAAGTTCGTTCCTGGAGAACTAGATGTCCAAGATTCCAGCAGGATAAAGTGTTCTGGAAAAGCCTGAATTAAATAGTTCAGGCTGGGTTTTGTTGTGCATGTGTTAGGCGCCGTGTTGGCTCAGATGGCTGGGCAGGGCCAAATACACGTTCTCTGGACAGGGATTTCCAAATGTTTGATTTTAGAGCGATAGTTGCTGGCCCATGAAAGATGTATAATTAGCATGCAACAAGCTATAGTGTGCTGTAAACAATGTGCAGTTTATGTAATGGAGTACATCGGACATGCAGGCCCAATGATCATGGTAAGGCACTTACCAGATTCTCTGGTGCGGTGATTGAGTACTCATCCACAAACACACACACCGCACATTGGTAGGAAATTCCACTCTTTGTACTGCATATAGTGATCGCTGGGCAGACTGTGGGGAAGGAGGGGGGGGGGGGGGGGGTTGGCCTATGTTTGGGGTCTCTGAAAGATGCTCCATTATAGAATGCCATTGACGTCCGTGAGCGGAAATTAGCCAATAAGTAGACATTAGAGCAGGGATTCCCAAACAATGTTCTCAAGGCTCACTACTACTCCTTTTCCACTGACTTGAAACTCCCAGGTTATTGCACATGAATGTGCAGCAACCCAGGATTTTTGTCAGTGGAAACACCTCCACCCAGGTCCAGTCACCTGGGAATCCTTCCTGGGTACCTAGTAGTGTATTACACTAGAAGGTCCAGGACAATCTGCAGTGTACACGGGTAACCCAGGTCGTCTGCCAGGTTTACAGCATGGGGAGAGCCGCATTCCGGCGTAAGGAGATGTCATTGCTAAGTGCCGGCATCCGCACCTGTGTGCAGTGTGAACGGTGCCAGTCTGGGAATTACCCGGAAGCATGGATATCAATGAAACCTGGACTGTAAAGGGCCTCATACGCTAGAACGATATGTCTAGAGGCTGAAGTCGGGGCTATTTCCCTTTGAACTTTCCCGGGAGCTTCCTGGGAGTGGTTCCATACGATTCCAAATGATTTGGTACATTTTGCATGCGATATATCGTATGCGATCCCAGCCATGTCTGCAGGAACCGACATATCACGAGTGCAGAACTAACAATCTAGGGGATCTAATCCGACACTCACGGCGCTGTGCATCGGATCGTATACACAGCCAAAATGCCCGATTTCACCCAATGTATTGTCCCAAATGCCTAAATTGGGCTGAAATCGGGCATTATCGTTCTAGTGTTTGGGGCCCTTTAGTATGCCTTGAGGACAGAGGTTGGGAATGCCTGCATTAGAGGAACAACTTCTTAAAGTGAGTTTGTTAGTAGTATAGGTACCGGGTAATGCTTGCAGATAGTGTTATGCTCATATAGTGAAAATGTAGCTCTGTATAAAAGCCAAGCAACCTGATCAGTGACCAATTTCACCAACATGTAGATTATTAACCTTTTATTGGTGCCAGCATATTAAGCAGCGCTCTACAGAGAATGTGTAATCTTTGGAATAGAACCCGTGGTGTCAGCGCTGGGATGCAGCAACGCTAGCCACTGTGCTGCCCAATTAAACCTATTCAGCTACTAATCAGATCTGTATGTCTAAACTGTAGGGATTACAATGCTGTCTGATAACTAATATGGAGTATTTTCCGTGGATTGCATCCATTGAATGAAAATGGCAAACTAATAATAATAAACAAATAATAATTTGGTGCATTTTGCAGATCAGGTCCACGCGACTCCGTCCAACCCACAGGGGAAGTGGATGGGAAATTTCTAAACTAATAAATTTACAGATAGTGTTGAATGTGCACTTGAGAAAAATTGGTGCGAGAAATTGTCTGTAACACTGTTCTCCTCTGGCTGAACCTCATTAAAGGTGTATACACACTGGGTGTTTTTGCCCAGCGTGTATGCACAGCGATGATCGTGAACATCGCTAGCAGGAAAATAGCTCAGTGCATACACACTGAGCTATTTTCCCTGCGCCAGCGATGTTCACAGGGGGGAGAGGAAGCACTTTCCACAGTAGGAGTCCGTGGAAAGTGCTTCACTCGACTGTTCAAACAGCCCGACGGACGGCGGCGGCTAGCAATGATGCGGGAGCGTGCATCCGCGCCCACCGCTCATCACTAGCCCATACACACTGGACGAGCTTGAGCTCAAAATGCCAAAAGTGAGCTACTTTGAGCTCAAAATCGCCCAGTGTGTATGGGCCTTAACAGGAGCTAAATGGTGCAGATTGGCCCATGTACAAATCATGTTGCATGTAGCACACAAATATTGGAAACTTTATTTTTACCCTGAGGTTTAGAATGAGCTAGGACATGTCCCCTTCCTAATCTGTCTGCACATTTTAAATGGTTTTCCCCCTTTAAGGGCAACATGGTTTTGCCAAGCTTCATAATAGCTGGAGTTATTATTAACTGTAAATATGTATTCAAAGAATACAATGAATAGTTGAAGAAACAAGACTGTTTACGTGCATGACCAATTATGTTTCACCAGTTAACCATGTGATGGAGAAATCCTGTATGGCCACAACCAGTAACAGTCATTAACTCAAACATTTAGTGGTAGTGATTTATAAATACAATTCAAATGCATATTAGTAACCTAATTTAAGCACTGGTAGCCACAATAATAGTAAACTGTGCAATTTAACAAAGCAAAAATGAGGTGCTTGGCATAATTTTTGGCCAAAAATATATTGTCCCACCCACTGCGTCAAGGTAACCTCATCAGGTGGGACCCTAACATTAAGATACAGCATGTGACCCTTAAATCAGCACAGGCCAAACACCCCAAGCCATCAAACGAAAATTTCAGCAATAGAAAGTTTGAAACGATAACTTGAGGATAACTATGAACCCCTTTTTTATTTGGACACTGAGGTAAACGTAATAGGATGTGAGAAGCCGGAGGTGCGGTACTTAGGGGCCGATTCAGAGATGTATGCAGCAGTGCATCTGTACTCGGCGGCCGCGTCCATCTAGTCTGCATGACCATCCTGGAGGGATTCGGCCACAAGGTGACTGATCGAGGGTGGCGTTTCGGCCGAAATGCGGGCGTGTCACGATCATTTTTCAGGGTGGCTGTGTGACATCACATAATAATAATAAAAAAAAGGCAGTGGACCGCCTGCCAGTGAGCCAGCGTCAGGGGTCAACTTCTAACCGATGCGTCTGCAACTAAATTGTGGACACATCATGAGGCGGCGCCACACACATGCCTGACCTAGCGTGTGAAGAGATGGCTGTAGATCTACATCTATCTCTGAACCACCCCCTTAGTGCGAGTGTGCTTGTATTTTTAAAGCGGCAATCATTTAGAAGGCAAAACCAGGTAGTTTTGTCTTGTTCCCGCACCTCCGGCTTCTGGTACCCTATTACATTTACCCCTTTGTGGATGATTCAGAGTTGCAGCCAACTCCGTTTTGTGGAATAAATGTGTGTAATACCTCTTTCAGACATAGGACCCGGGAATTTCACCTCTGAAAAATCCCGGGTTTTTGCTGGGACCCCCGTACACACTTAACTTGAGACCTGGAAAATTCCCGGGTCGACCCCTTTCAGACATAAGCCTGAATTGCCCTGACAGCCAGGGCAGACCAGGCTACTCTCAACACACACACACACACACACACACACACACACACACACACACACACACACACACACACACACACACACACACACACCCGTACATGTTACACACACACACACACACACACGTCACACTCAAACACACACCTACATGTAATATACACACACATGCCAAATGCGCGCTCTCTCTCTCTCTCTCTCTCTCTCTCTCTCTCTCTCTCTCTCTCTCTCTCTCTCTCCACCTCTCCACCTCTCCACAACAGGCCGCCTCTGTTAGCTGCGCCGGCTGCTCAACTACACTGCAGCAAGGACAACAGCAGCCGGTGCACGCCCCCTCCAGACAGCTCCGCCCCTTCCAGTCTAGCGCCAATCAGAGGTGTGTAGGTGCAAGCCGGGAGCAAATTCACGGGTTGCACCTTTCAGACCTAAGCCGGGTTGTCTTCCTGGGACTGAAGTCCCGGGAAAAACCCTGGTCAATTGCAGGGTTCCCGGGTTGGGACCTTTCACACATGCCAAATTCCCGGGATGATGTGCGTTCATGTGAAAAATCCCGGGAATTTGGAGCATGTCTGAAAGGGGTACAACTGGGCGCCAACTGGGTTCTCTCATGTAGGGTAAGCGTTCTGATGGCATGTCATGGGCGTAAGGAGGAATTGCAGGTTATGCTGAGTTAAGCATACGCATTGGGGCATTAGATCTTGGCCTGCTTTCTAGCACCAGACATAGGGCTAGTGCACACGCACGCTGACAGTGATGACCGCTACATTCACAAGCAGATGGCTAGAGTAAGTGCAGCCTCATTGATGTATACAACGCTACACACAGTATGGGCAATCCTCATCATTCATTGCCATGCGTGCAACTCTGAATCCGCCTCTTCTTGTCTGACCAGACCTTTTTGATTTTATCGCCAAGTGCTTTCAGGGAAAGTTCATTTCATCTATTGGCTATCTCTTATATCACTCATTTTGGCGCAGTGTATGGGAGGTGTTCAGTGTGCACAAATCCTGTACATTAGGCTTCATCTATGCAATTTAACACGTCTGTATGGGGCTGCGTACTAAAATATATGATGAAGCGTAAAGTGCGCATTGCAGGCGTTCATACGCCGCATCGGTTCTAGTTGAATTCACCCCATAGTATTTTGGTGGAAGAGAGCGGTCAGTCACTTTGTGATTGGTAAACTTGGTTCATGTAACTGCTAGCCTCATCAATTACATGTGTGATTATTTCAAAGTGGCGCACTGCTTCTTGCAGAACTGTTATGCTGCTGGTACCATCATATATTTATTTATTTATTTTCCTTATTCTAAATCCACAAAGAATGAGTTTATCCCTCCATATGAAAACGTCAGCGTGTAGAGCGGCCTGCCTCTTTACTTTATATTGAGTAGGTTATAGTAAATGTCAACTCCTTAATATAGACTTAGAAAATCCTTAAACTGTACCTGTTTCTTGTTCCAAAAAGCCAAAGGTCTCCCCTCTGGGCAGGTTGATGCTGGCTTCTTCTGCAAAGGACTCCATCCCATGGGAGTAATACGGGATGACATGGAGACGGCTGGAAAAATCCAAAAGATGTCAAAGGCAATGGGGGCAAGAAAACTGAAATCTGACCACTTGGGAGCAGTAAAAGGCTCAGCCAGAGGCCACCATATATATATAGCTGGAATACGGTACTGCAAAGTGAGCTGGGACAGCTGCCTGGGTGCCCTGCGTCCTGCTAAATACACGGACTATACAGGCATGTACAGGATTTACAGTGTGTAAACAAAAAGTGGAAAATGAAATCTGCCCTGCCAGCTGTGTCACGTCTTTCTCGTATGTTTTCTGGAGACAGCGCTGTCTAAAGCCTTCTGCAGCCTTGCAGTGACCGTGCAGAGCCTGTGACCTGGTATGCAGTGTGAGACGTCCATAGCTAGTCTATATCTCAGGCATTCTGATGAAGGGTGCCAGTGCATCTTTAATTACTGGTGTGTGCACATGTGTGCATGTTCTGTGGCTATTTATAACCATGTTAGATATTGATGGGTTCAAATCAACCACATAACTGTATAATTTATGACTTGGTAGTGAAAGGCATGAGTTGAGAACACTGGTTCCAGTATCTAAGTTAATGATTTGAGGCAGAGACATCGGATTGAGGGTCAGATGGCCTGGTACTGAAACTGTTCAATGCCTATTCTGAGGGAGCTGTGACCAATGCGGTGTGGGTGTGGCCAGTGTTGTGTGGGTGTGGCCAGTGCTGTGTGGGTGTGGCCAGAGCCACATGGACGGTTACACCCCCTATGCGACAAGCCCCATTATCTCCCTAAATACATAAAAATAGAAAAGTTGTAGAAGCTTGTAAAAAAAAAAAAAAAAAAATACAAATACAATTTTAATACTTATGAATTATGGCCGACTGTGTGGCCAGCTAGTCATCTGATCTTCATCATGCTGTCATGATGATGGGTCTATTTTTATTTGGAGGCCTGGGGCTGTAGCTCCATCTACCCCATTGTTAGTGTGGCCCTGCTCTTAAGGCCCGTACACACTGGTCGATATATCGGCCGTTCTCTTGAACGCCCGATATATCGCGGGACCGTCGGCCAGTGTGTACGGCCGATACGTTTGTGAACTCCGTCGTTCACAGACGTATCGCGTCGGCCGCGCAGCACAGCCAACGGCCAATATATCTACCGATATATTGGCGCATCGCTGTGTGTGTACGGGGCGGTCGGCCGACCGCCCGTACACATGCTGCGGCGGCCGACGGTGATTGACAGGTGAACTGGGCAGGCGTGTGTTCACGCCCGCCCAGTTCATGAGGTCGGTCCCCGACGGATCGGGCAGTGTGTATGCTCAACACATCCGATCCGTCCATAGATATATCTGCAGATCAATTGATCTGCAGATATATCTACTAGTGTGTACCCACCTTTAGTTGACCAGCCATCATTAAAATTTATTTTCCTTGTAACTTTGAAAGTTCTTGTTACATGACAGCCTTCTCCATGACAATTTACCTTGCAATAGCCATAACAGCGCACAGTTTCCTGTTTTGTAATACCGGTTTCCTGGCTGCATTTACTTTTCTATTCCTAAAGCTTTTCCCTTTTTTGGAATAATGCTTATAATGAGGGAATGTGAAAGAAAACCTGTTTGACATCATTGGAATGCACAGTCCTTCCAGTAACTGTCCTCCCACCTCAGTGCTGTCAGCGCATTATTCACTTTATGAGATGTAAGGTTTGCTAGGCTTTGCAAGCTTCAAAGGTGGGAGAATGATCCGAAGCACATTGCCCGTACAGTTGGAGCAGACTTCGTAGCAGCATTTGTCTCTAAACTTGTGTACAAGAGAAGGCCACGTATCTCATGCTTTTATACATGTAAGTGTGATCTGTCCAGTTGATAAACCAGTGTATGGAATGTCTATCAGATACTGCAACCGAAATTGCTTTTATGAGTTTACGCTATGAAAACGTAAAAATACAGCTTGCAGCCGGGGGACACAATGGTACAGTTCAAGATCCAACAGGATCTTCTCGGGAGCCAATAAAGATGACTCAATATAAACAGTTAGGCGCCAGACATTTTTTGACATTTTTAAATGTACCAGCTACCTGGTTCCTAGGTAGCCAAGTGTCATACTAGGAGTTGTTAAAGGAGAACTCCACCGAAATGTTTGTAATTCCAGAAGTTAAGCTTGGATACAGAATATTACTACTCACCTGGAACCCTGCGATCCACTCTATCTGGCGGTCCACCGACATCTGTTGTGATTGGTCTCCTTGCTCCTTGTGGCAGTTTGTTGTTGATGGGCACAAAGGTTGGCGGAGTTCCTCTGTCTGCCGTTGTACAGCTATGTTAGCTCCTACAAGGCAGGCCTTTATTATACAGGCAGCATATTCTCCATCAACAACATATTGCCGATAGGAGAAAGAAGACCATTGCTGGAGTGCAGCAGGAAGTAGGGGCTCTGGCGGATCCCAGCTATGTACTACTAGTATTGTCAATTAGCGTGTAACTTAAAAATCCAAATAATTTGCCAAAGTACGTTGCTAGAATTTGAGATGAACTTATGAAATGAATAGTAATTGAACGTTTGTGTGTAATTGGCCTCAACAAATGTCATGAGAGGACAGGTTCTGCTGTATTATTTACTTTCTAAGAGTTTCCTATATAGCACAGCAAATTCCGTTGCGCTTTACAAGTGAAAACGACACTGATAGAATAAAACAATTGGAAACAACAGTGATAAAACAAAACTGGGTAATATAACAGACAGACATAGAGGTCGGAAGGCCCCGCTCGCAAGTTTCCAATCTGTAGCCATCATTTATATGATTCATACTAGTATAGGTAGAATCTGGTTGCTATGGGCAATGGTCCACAGTGGTGATACAGCACTTTAAAAAATGCGTCCCTAAATTAAGGTTTCTGAAGGGCATTAAAAGATTAGTAACATAGTAAATTCTAGCTCAGTCCATAATTTGTTTCATTTTAATTACACTAGTGCAGCATATGTAATAAGTGTGCGTTTGGCTTTGCTCTAAACCTCAGAACCAGGCTACGCTTGGAGTATAACATCTCCAGTACACCCTCAAGTCTCTAATGTTCTTCCCGGCTGTTCTACTGACGTGTCTCCCTAATGCAGACTCCGGTGGGGATGTTCTCTAAATACTTAAATGAGATTTTTTTGTTTCCATTTCGGAAGCAGATGATCGCAACACTGGGATCCTGGACACGCGTATAATCGGCAGCTGTTTAGTATTTACACACGGCCCAAACCTTGGGGATTATCACAGGAAAGCTTGTCAAAACCTATAGTGTTGTGTGCGGACTGTCTATTTACATGAGATAAAATTGTCACTACAGGAAGTAACACAATATACAGAGTGTCAGAGAGAAAACAAATCGCAATTCAAGGTACAGAATTTTCACATGCGCTGATCACCTGTCCGACACACTGGTAGAGTTCTATAAAACCTGCTTTTTTAAAAAAAAACAATTAATAATTATTATCGTTTATAAACAAATACGACCCTTAGTATCCTGATGAACCAAGAATTGCACCAATATTTGCAGAAAATATAAAACAGTTGGCACTTTGTTCGCTATTCTCATATGCAGGGCTGTTTTTGGTTTCAGTAACTGATTGCTTTTAAAATAAGCTATTGGAACCAGGTGAGGAGGGCTTATGCCTCAAGTACATGTGCAAGGCAGGAGAACAATGTGGACGTATAGAATGATTGTTTTTGACCCCCAAAATAGGTTTATGTGAGTTGTAATCTACTAATACAGGTGGTCCATGGTCATGGAAAAATGACTGCCTGCTTTTGGTCATGTGTGATCTGTGCGTAGTTTTTGGAGAGCCTTTTAAATGGGAATGTGCTTCATGTCAGCCTTCAGCCTGAGATGGGTTATCTTCTGCTCTCTGCCTCTCATGGATGTGATGGGAAATATTCTTAGTGTGATGCTGAGCAGAGAGAACTTAAAAGCAACTATTTGATATTTGTATAGGATAGGCTGTTTATCACTGATCTGTATAATATGAATGGAATAACTGGCGTGTTTACAATGCTGGATATATATATATATATATATATATATATATATATATATATATATATATATATATATATATATATATATATATATATATATATATATATATTTTGTTATCATCCAGTTCTTTGCATCAGGTTGCTGTGATAGGATTGAAGACCTTCTGAGCAGGTAGCGTGTGACTACTTTACAGAGTTGCCTTACAGAAATGCACCGCACGGATATGGGTAATCATACAGAGGTGGGATCTTAATGATGTCACAGTAGCTCAAATTATAGCATTCTCAGCTTCTTGACCTGTATGAGATCCCATCACTGGAATGTCAGGGTTACACTGAACACTGCATATTACCTTCATGGTAAATGTCTGGAAATTTTAATTTGGTGGTTTAGTGGTCCTCTGAAGTAGGACACAACATCTGCCCACTTAGGCTGTGCAGACCTCAAGAACCTGTAATCATACTGCCAAAATATTTACTGCATATGCCCATATTTAGGGAGTCCTGCCCAATCCATGGCTCCAGAGTTGTGTATTCTATGTATTGCACTTAGGTTCATAGGCTATAATGGGGTAAACTTGTGGGCATACAGTAGGTCTTGGGCTCCATCTTTCTGCTTGACTGGCCAGGAGTTTTTTTTTCCGATGCTCTAACTTTTCCCATTTAACACCTGGTGATTGTGGGCTTGTGTTCTGTAATCACTAGAGCAAAGTCAATTAGAAGGTTTACAAATATACTGTATAGTAAAAAATTTGACTTCAGAATCCCTAACTGTAAAACAGACCAGAGCAGTAAAAAAACTGGACCCATATTTCGATCTGGGAAAAAAGATTAGTTACCACCTGACTTGTCTTAATGTCTTATGTCTTTGCATCACATTTGTTCTTAAGCGATCAACTTCATTACTACAATAGGGATCGATTGATAAGAGGTGGAGCCAATATATCTATGGGTCGATCTGCTGTCTCCTCGATCAAAAACACCAATTATCGGATAGCAATCCGCGTTCCGTCAGGGAATCTGCAGAATATTGCATGTTACAATTCCCAGACTCATCGATTAGATTAATTTTTGGGTCGAAATTGGCAAATCAAGGATTTCCAACATGTTGGTTCTTCACGATCCCCCGATCCAGGCTTCAGTAGAGTGGAGAATTGCTGCGATAGGTGCCTGATACATGGGCCTCTAACTTAATGTTGTCCTAAAACATTAGCCGTTATCAGCACCATGTTGCTGTTGTGTACAGTGATCTGGATCTTGCTGTCTACATCAGGACAACCAGACCTCCACCATGTTTGTCCTATGGAGATACCGAAATAAGTCTCCTTTCATAGTACATCATGTTTGCGTTGTTGTTCCATCTTAAAACCCTAATAGGAACCTCGTAGCAATATAGGTTTCTTTCTTCCTAAAACTTGCGAATGTGCTGCTCCTTAACACAGATGTGGAAGATATTGCACCTTCACAAGCACCAAGAAAATATGTCGGACTCACGTGCTAAGGAGAGAGGTCAGGCCATAGTAGAGTGCGGCGGGATGTTGTAAGGGTGCAACACGGCATCGGAGTACTCGCTTGCCACTTTATTAGCAAGCTGACAATTATAGAAAGATGACTGTGGATTATACAGAGCTGAGAATTCTATTCAGAATCCACTCAATGTATATTCTAATATCAAATGCACTATTCGTCCGAGATATCCACTAATAGCACCCAGCCAGAAAATGCAAGCCAAATTATACATTAGAAAATCATTATCCCACCAAGTTCCAAACACAATGTAGTGCAAATTCCACTTGTGAATACGTAAAAACAGTTTACTAAATCTTAAAATAATCCAAAATCGATAAACTTCCTTATAAAAATCGATTGTGGGTTATTTTAAGGCTTAATAAACCGTTTAATTGACAGGTGATTTTTGAATGTGCCCCCTGTGTTCAGGGAATGAGATAGCATTAGAATATACTGTACGCTGTATAGTCCACAATTCTTCTTTTATTATTGCATCTATAACAGGAGGTTGAATTGTTTAAGTGAGGACAGCTGCCGGGAAACTAAGGGGTAAATTTACTAAGATGGAAGTTCTATTTAAAATGGGATATTGCCCATACCAACCAATCAGATTCGTGGTATTATCTTCCAGAATGTGCTAGATAAAAATAAGTAGAATATGATTGGTTGCTATGGGCAACATCCCATCTTAAATAGAACTCCCATTTCAGTACATTTTTACCTCTAAGAGCTCATGTAGGGGATCTATGTTTATCTATGGACAGCTAGCTGGCAATTCCTTTGCTGATACGGATCTTCCTCAAGTGCGTGTTTGCTGATCTTTGGTTACTAGCAATGTAGCTTTACAGCACTCCTCTTTTATCCTGTATGGTCAACTTCCAAACAGTTGTATTTTCTTTCCCCAAGTCTTGTTCCTCTGCTTTCCAAACTTTTCCTAATCCGCTATCTTGTCCGGCCACTTCTCTCTTATCAGGTGCCTGCTCCAACAATGTGCTTGGAACTTTTCCTGATAACATTGTTTCAATTTCCTTTTTATTCAACACTGTGCAGCAATTAACAGTCTTCCCTACAATGCACTATGTGCCTGCTACTGATCCCAGCCAGAGCATACCAAACACTGGTGCAGATGTATTAAATTAACCTGGAGAAGGGATAAAGACGTGATAAAGTGGAAGGTGACAACACACCAGCCAATCAGCTCCTAACTGTCATTTTTCAAATCCGTAGTTATTGGCTGGTGCGTTATCACCTTGTGCTTATCACTTCTTTATCCCTTCTCCAGGTAAATACATCTGCCTCCGTCCTGGGCTGAAACCCTCTACCTGCAGAAGCCTCCTGCCTGTGCTATAGTAGAGACAGCATGTGGACGGACAGAGCATGCAGCAGGCCAGTGCAATGTCTTACTGCTCCCGCGTCCTGCTCTATGATCCCTATCCTCCACTGAGCTGTTAATCCCATTACTGATGCTTGGAGCTGCCAAGAAAACTCTTAACACATTCAGCCCTGCAGAGTGACGCGTGTTCTCCTGAATCTTCACAAAGGACAAGATCTATTGGCCAAAGATGAACACTTGTGTCATGTAAACTTTTTTTTTAATTGGCATTTTCATTTGTTTAATGGAAATTATTACAGCTGAATGCGTAATGCCTATTGTAGGACTTATTTTGTAGGCCAGTGTTTCCAAGACTATTAGAAAGCTGCCATTACTTTTGTCACTGTTCATTATCACCTAATAATAGGCAGTAAGTGGTGGTAGTTGCAGCAGAACTTTGTCAGACGTCAGCGCCGTAGGTGGTGGTCAGTTCGGTCTGCTCAGCCACCACGATCTCTTGATCCCTCTGATGAAATGGGTAGTATAGAGATGAAACGCACTTCAAAGTGTTCCTATAATGAAACCACCTTTGCCAATCCAGGCAATTTTATAAAGGTACGTATTGGCATGGGTTCATCTCTTTGCACCAAAATATCTGAGTTTATAGGACTATAGGCCCATACACACGGTGAGATTCGGGCTAACCCCGATTCTCACTATGTGACAGGGGCTAGGTCGGCATCGCAAGCACATAATGAGTGTGCTTACGATACTGACTGTGCGATTTTGGCTAAATGTCAATTTTGACTATCTCTTCTATAGAGATGGTCAAAATTGACTTGCCTGCACAGTCTATGTATTCTTGTGATGCCGACCGCGCATCGGCATCGAATCGGGATCGCAAGGTGACTTTCACCTTGCGATCTGCATTAACTTTTTTTTACAATTTTGACTATATAGTCAAAATCGTAAGAAAAAATCTCACCGTGTGTACACACAATATCGCTGATTTCAGCATTTTGAAAACCAAATTATTTTTGTTTATGTAAATATGTGAGTCTGTTGCTGGAGGATTTATTTGGGTCAGTTGTGAAGCCATGCATGCCTCCTCTGCTGTAACGAGCAAAGTGGGTTGTCTGGGGTCTTGGTGGTAAGTAGGGTCATTAAGCCTTGCCCCCTGCTGCGTGATGCGCTCTGTGAGCCATTGCATGGCTGTGATGATGCAGATTTCCTCACCATGCTGCCCTGAGCACCCCACATGAGGATGCCTCCCAGAGAGGGCATGTAGTCCTGCTGGCAGTATGGATTGTGAAGTGGGGGTGTAAGTAGAAAACACTGCATCGGGGGCACAGCGTTTCCTGGTCACATCCCTGTACTGTCGGTATGTTTCTGTAAAGGTAATAATTCTGTATTGGCTGGTGATCTAATGCGGCTTACTCTCCCTACAATAGATGGACTGGGGTTCCGGGTGTTGTTTTTAGGGTGGGGTTTGCAGAGTTTAGTATTAATGGCAGACTGCCCTCCTAGACACACAGGACATTGGAATTTTCCATCTTCCTGCCTAAAACACCATCAACATACTGTATTCTATAGAACAGTGCAGTGCCTGTGAGGAGGGGGAGAGGATGTTGTGATGTGTATACCAGTGTACAGTGTGTCTGGAGAGATGGTGTACAGTCAGCGTGTAAGCACAGTAACCTGCGTGTGTGTGAGCGATGGTGCAGAGCCGTGTGTTCCAGGTAGCACAGTGACCGTGTGTGTGAGCGATGGTGCAGAGCCGTGTGTTCCAGGTAGCACTGTGACGTGTGTGTGTGTGTGTGTGTGTGTGTGTGTGTGAGCTAGCGATGGTGCAGAGCCTGTGTGTTTCAGGTAGCACTGTGTATGTATGAGCCGTGTGTTCCAGGTAGCACAGTGACCTGCGTGTGTATGTGAGTAATGATTCATAGCTGTGTGTTCTAGGTAGCGCCGTGACCTGTGTGTGTGTGTGTGTGTGTGTGTGTGTGTGTGAGAGAGAGAGTGTAAGATGGTGCAGAGCCTGTGTGTTTCAGGTAGCACTGTCGCCTGCGTGTGTATGTGAGTAATGATGCATAGCTGTGTGTGTTCCAGGTAGCGCCGTGACCTGTGTGTGTGTGTGAGAGAGAGTGTAAGATGGTGCAGAGCCTGCATGTTCCAAGTAGCACTGTGACCTGCATATGTGAGAGATGGTGCAACTTCGAAATAAGCCCTTAGCGTTGACACTGTATTTTGGTGCCCAGGGAGAGATGTCTCAAGTTGTGGAGAGAGATAAAATACCAATAAATCTGCTTTTAACTGTAATTTTACAGGCTGTGCTTGAAAAATAAGTAAGAACCTGATTGGCACTTTATCTCTCTCCATGTGTGATGCATCTCCACAGCAAGTGTAGATTTAACAGTATTACTGGATGCTAGCAACATGTAATGCATTGTCATGTCATTGGTCCTGGTTTACTATGTACTTACGAATGATAGAAGCCCTAATAATGCTGTGATGCTGTTAAGTGGCTATAAAAAGCACATTCCCCCCCCCCCCCCCACACACACACACACACACACACACACACACACACACACACACACACACACACACACTTGACGAGTTAGAATACTGAAATACCTTTTGTGGCGTTTGTTAGATGGGCTCCATAACAAGTGTCCTGCATGCATGCTCCTCTCTGTTTTTTTTTTTTGTAATTTTAAACGTTGCCTGTTTGTAGGTAAATGCACATAACCATTGAAGCAATTACTGATTTGTGCTATTCAGCAACATTGCTTTTTTTGGAAGGGGGGTGGGGAATTTGCTTTGAACGTCCTATTTGAGCTTCATGATAAAGCTCTTATTTGAAAATGCACTAACCAACTGTGGGACCTTTTCATGACATATATACAGTGTGTATGTATGCGTGTGTGTAATAAAATATATATAGGGGCCCATAGTACAATACAGGATATCCCACACTCATGGGAAAAGATAGCACTCTCCAGACTTAGCATCCAATAAAGCAAAAAAGTAAATTTAATGCAAGGGTAATCTCACAGTTCAAGTGTCGTTTCAAAGCGATTTCCAACGTTTCGGTCCCTGGCGGGACCTTTTTCAAGGAATATACAGTCAGTCAGCAAGGTCAACGATACAGCATGGGTCAGCTTTGCAGGAAAACTGGAGACACAGATATTGCCTCACTGGCCCCTGCTAAATACCCATCTAGAGGGCGCCAGACACGCCCCCAACACGGCCGTGGGCCGTGTGGAACGCATAGTTGGAACGCAAGCACATCACTTCCGCCGGAAGTGAGCTGCGTCCAGAGGTTTGGCTCATCAATAGATCAGAGTAGCGGTCACTGTTAGCATGTGAACCGCACTTGGAACGCAGCGCGTCACTTCCGGTGACGCGCTGTGTCCATGGCAACCGCTGTCAGCAACATAAAGTTACGGACACCACGTCCGTTGGCTTAACGGATCGCGGCGCAGGGTAAATTACATCTAAGTAAAAAGTGACAACTTAATGATGCCATGAGGCTCTTTTAATCAGCATTATTAATATAACTCTGTGCGGCCTGCATTACAAAGGCCAGGAGCAGATTAATACGGTTGCCATGGTGACCATTAGTTAATATAGCACACAATAGGGTATAGCAGAGGCCGGTGTGGTCACTCAATTGGGGGATACACAATATTATGCAATTTAGAACCAAGAATGGACCATGATGTAACAATCAATTAGTGGAAACAAAAATAGAAAAACATTGTAACAACTTATACAGATAAATTAAATTATAGTGAGTTCAAACAGACATCATGTGTTCAACAATTCCCGGTACAATACTCAGCAGTGTGAGGGCTATGTGGAGCAACAATATAAGCAAATATGGAGTTTTTTATTAAAATTACACAGAAATTAAGGTGAAATGCTATTTCAGAAATATAGACAGGGGGTTATTTTCATTCATACCCCTCGGGGCTATTGTATCAAGTCTGTGTATCCACTGGCTCTCCCTTTTCCTCAGCAGAAGGGCACGGTCTCCACCCCTGGCCGGTGGGGGTATCCAATCAATTAATTTAGACCTTAGATCAGAGACTTGATGCCTCAATGTCATGAAATGTCTGGCTACCGGCAAAACTGCCGACCCCGTGGCGATGGCTTGGTGTATCGATGTCCTATGGTTTGCCATACGATCTCGAAAGCGTCTTGTGGTCATGCCCACATAATACAGCCCGCAGGGGCAAATCAAAATATAAATCAGGTGGTCCATAGCACAGTGCAGTCTAAACTTAATGGCTATGGGGCGACCAGAATGTGGGTGCGGAAAGTGAGAACCAGTTAACATGGCCCTGCATGTAGTGCAACCAGTGCACTTGAAGCATCCAGGGCGTCTCTCATGCAGCCATGTGGTGCTTTGTGTCCCTTCATTACCGACCATGGGTCTCAAAAGCAGCTGTTTTAAATTAGCCGATCTCCGATAGGCCATCATGGGTGGAGGACTCCTTTTCAATTTGAGACGGTCATCCGTGACCAGAATGGGCCAGTTTCTACGTATGGTTCCCTTGAGTTTATTGGAGAAATTGTCATAGGTGGTAGTGAAAACCATTCGTTCTGGTGTATGCGTAGTCAGTGTTGTATTTACGGCTGAATCAAACTTATTCCTTGCTTTAGTCAGGCATCTTAGTACATTCTTCTTCTCATAACCCCGTTCCAGAAATCTTGAAGTCCTCTCAGACAATTGGATTTCCATAGTACTGTTGTCAGAGTTATTACGCATAACTCTTAGAAATTGTGAAATTGGAAGGTTGTCCTTGAGGGCAGGCGGGTGCTGACTGCTAGGGTGCAACAAAGTATTCCTGTCAGTTGGCTTCCTGTAGAGACTAGTATTGATCCAACCCCCTTCGAAGGAGATTGAGATGTCCAGAAAGTTAACGTTGTGCGGATCAATCTGGTATGTAAAGTTAACCGGATTGTCCAACTCATTCAGCGAGGTGATCATCTGATGGAAGGATTCAATCGTCCCTTTCCACAACATGAAAATATCATCTATAAACCTCTTATAGAACAATATATGTGCTCCAAACCGGGGTAGGATGTGTTGTTGCTCATATTCAGACATGAAAATGTTTGCGTACGCCGGCGCTAGGTTCGATCCCATCGCTGTCCCTTTGTGTTGCAGGTAGTAGTTACCTTGGTACAGGAAATGGTTGTGCTTGAGGACTAGGCTTGTCAGCTCCAAAAGGAAGTCTACTGGTGGCCCAATCGGTGGTTGTCGTTGCCAGGCATTAGCCAATGCCTGTAATCCCTGGTCATGCGGAATGATGGTGTATAAAGAGCAGACGTCCATAGTCACAAGTAGAATATCATCCAACACATCAGGGAGGGCATGAAGCTTTTGTAGGAAATCTGTAGAATCTCGTAAGTAACTATCTCCCTGTTGTACTATGGGCTGAAGAAAGGTGTCAACGTAGATAGCTAGTGGCTGTAGTAGTGAATTTCTAGCTGAAATGATGGGCCTACCGGGTGGCTTCACGAGTGTTTTATGGGCTTTAGGGAGGGTATAAATGATAGGACATACCGGGTATTCAACGTTAAGGAAGTCGTGTATTTTTGTCAATATAGTGTTCTTTAAAGGCCCTATTCAGTAAGTGATCAACTGCTGCTTTGATTTCTTGTATAGGATTGTGGGTTAAGCAAACGTAGGTTGTTTCATCAGCCAACTATCTCATAATCTCGGTTTTATAGTCCACCCAGTCCTGCACTACAACTGCTCCCCCTTTGTCGGCGGGTCTAATCACTATACTTGTGTCTTTTCTCAATGAATTTAGTGCTTTACGTTCGACCAAGGTCAAATTGTCAAAACGTTTAGCGGACGCAGATGATAGAGCATCATACGGGTGAATGTTTTAATGCTCGTGTTGGAGGAGGTTGGATCAAAAGTGGAGGGCTTCCGAAACTGGGTCTTATCCATACCCAAATCCGTGGCAAAGTGCTCCCTTAGTCTGAGCTTATGACCAAATTTGTAAATGTCTACCGCAGTATCAAACTGCCGATGGGGGGCCGTAGGTATAAAAGACAGACCCCTGGAGAGGAGTTTTACCGTGGCCTCATCCAGTGTCTTACTCGAGAGGTTAAAGACTAGGTTCTGGTCTTGTCCCTGCACCTTCGCCAGGTATCTCCCCTTCCTTGGGTGCGTCCTCCGTGATTTGCAACAGGAGGGAGGTCGGGAGTGTTGGTATGGTCTAAAGGCCTGTGTGTTGGGCGACCATCTGATAGCTCTGTATCTGAGGCTGAGGCCGAGGAGCCAGTGTCCTGAGTATAAGGTTGTCTACGCCCCTGTCGCCGTGATCTAAACGGTCTCTGTTGTCTATTGGATCTAGAGTCACCTAGCAGCCACCTGTAAACCGTATGGTTCTGATAGTCTGATGTGACCGTGGTCAGCTTACTGCGCTTAAAGGCAGTAATCTCCTTTTTATAATTGTCTATTTGCGTCTGGAGTTTCTCCACTAAATGATTAGTTTTGTCATTTCTAATTGTTAACAGGTGTACACCATTTGAATGCGTCAATTTGGGATTTAATTTTCCTTAATTCAATACCAACCTCCTCAACAACAAGAAGCACAAGGTCTAGGGAGCACTTGTTTAAGACTCCGCACCAGCGACTACAGAAGGTGGGATTATTTCTGCCTAATGTTGGGATATTATTAATCCTAAAGCCTCTGGGTATCTGTTTCTTTCGGTAATACTCTGAGAGAAATTGCCCATGAAGGGTCAAGTCTATCTCCCTTTTCCTTCATCTGAGCAGTTGATGGTAGAGATCTGTAGGGGTTTCAGCAGGTAATGTGTCAAAGTCTGACTGATCGAACAGGACTTTATCTGTGTCATCGTCTGTGAGGGAGATAACACCATGTTCTGCCTGTGCAAGAAGGTTGTCATCAAGGAAACCCAACTGGCTATGCGCCATACCAGTTGGTATATTGCCCAGCTATTAGGATCAGTGTATTGGATACTTACCGTACCAGGTATTCCCCGAGGTCTCCCTAGCGGGTACTGACCAGGCCCAGCACTGATTAGCTTCCAAGTTCGGATGGTATTTGGGCTTGCCCAGTGCGGTATGACAGTAAATAAAATAAACACACAAACTTAAGCCGTATATCCGTGCATGATGAACCAAAAAAGCACAGCCTCACACGTGTATATATCCCCAATGAGTGATGAATCTTATGTCAAAAGTACCTGCGCAATAAATAGTATAATACAGGGTGGGTGCAGGAAAAGAAACAATGCAGTTTACTGGATTGCCTCCAAACATATACAGGAAGTCCCTGCACTCTCACAAATATTACAGCCAACTGCTGGGGTGCCTATCAGAGTCCAGCCCTTATAGGGGCGGGGCCCATAGTACAATACAGGATATCCCACACTCATGGGAAAAGATAGCACTCTCCAGACTTAGCATCCAATAAAGCAAAAAAGTAAATTTAATGCAAGGGTAATCTCACAGTTCAAGTGTCGTTTCAAAGCGATTTCCAACGTTTCGGTCCCTGGCGGGACCTTTTTCAAGGAATATGCAGTCAGTCAGCAAGGTGAACGATACAGCATGGGTCAGCTTTGCAGGAAAACTGGAGACACAGATATTGCCTCACCGGCCCCTGCTAAATACCCATCTAGAGGGCGCCAGACACGCCCCCAACACGGCCGTGGGCCGTGTGGAACGCATAGTTGGAACGCAAGCACATCACTTCCGCCGGAAGTGAGCTGCGTCCAGAGGTTTGGCTCATCAATAGATCAGAGTAGCGGTCACTGTTAGCATGTGAATCGCACTTGGAACGCAGCGCGTCACTTCCGGTGACGCGCTGTGTCCATGGCAACCGCTGTCAGCAACATAAAGTTTCGGACACCACGTCCGTTGGCTTAACGGATCGCGGCGCAGGGTAAATTACATCTAAGTAAAAAGTGACAACTTAATGATGCCATGAGGCTCTTTTAATCAGCATTATTAATATAACTCTGTGCGGCCTGCATTACAAAGGCCAGGAGCAGATTAATACGGTTGCCATGGTGACCATTAGTTAATATAGCACACAATAGGGTATAGCAGAGGCCGGTGTGGTCACTCAATTGGGGGATACACAATATTATGCAATTTAGAACCAAGAATGGACCATGATGTAACAATCAATTAGTGGAAACAAAAATAGAAAAACATTGTAACAACTTATACAGATAAATTATAGTGAGTTCAAACAGACATCATGTGTTCAACAATTCCCGGTACAATACTCAGCAGTGTGAGGGCTATGCGGAGCAACAATATAAGCAAATATGGAGTTTTTTTTTAATTAAAATTACACAGAAATTAAGGTGGAATGCTATTTCAGAAATATAGACAGGGGGTTATTTTCATTCATACCCCTCGGGGCTATTGTATCAAGTCTGTGTATCCACTGGCTCTCCCTTTTCCTCAGCAAAGAATTCAGTTGTACATAGACAACTGATGTGTGCACCATATTTTTTTTTTAAAGTTCCCTCACATTCTGTGGGTAGTCATACCTGTTTATTTTATTTGTAAGTAAACAAAGCTACGCTGTCTAACTCATGGGAGATAAAGGTGGGGAGGGGGGGGGGGGACTTTCTCTGACCGCTGATAACTGTGCAGTGGATGTATAGATGGCTTGCTCATTACAACAGTTTAGCAGGGGAAGACCAGTAACTTGGGGAGCACTGGGCACGACCACAGAGTAACAGGAACATGGGGCGTGACATGAGGCCAAGTCCCTGTGTAGCGAGGCCATGGCCCTTTTTCAGCAAACGCAGAGTGTCTCTCTTCCCTCCTCCCAAATGGTAATGGCGGGGGTGGGGGGGGGGGTTATATAACTATTTTCTTAACAGCTATTAGCACAGCACACACATTCCGCAGCCCTTTACAGAGAATATTACAGCTGCTTGCATTAGTTTTTGCCCCAGTGGTGCTCACAATTTATATTCCCTATCAGTGTTTCCCAATTCCAGTCCTCAGTGATCTCTAATGCCGCTTTCAGACATGTGACCCGGGAATTTGCCGGGTCAAGCAAGCCGGTAAATTGCCGAGTCTTCGCTCCATATCCCTAGATCTTTAATTGTGTCAGCCAGTAATGAACACACCTGTACTCCGCGCTGTATGGAAAACATGCACTGTTAGAGGTCACTGAGGACTGTAGATGGGAAACGCTGCCCCAGCACATGAACAATGAACACGCATATACACAAGGGCTTTTTTCTGTCATCTTTTTTTTTTATTTTTTTTATGTCAGAAGCCACTTAACCTACCAGTATGTTTTGGGACTGTGGGAGGAAACTGGAGCTCCCAGACTGATATCATGCAACTTGGACTCAGGACTGTGATGCAGTAATACTAACCACTATGCCAACCGTACTGTCCAGTATTATGTTTTTGTATTGATTCCTGTAGTAAGAATTCCAAAATCAATTTCTTACTAAAGAAAAGCTAAACAAACAAAACCCCCAAAACTGTAAATGTGAAAATTGTAATAGGGTGATGTTTTTGTTTTTTAAAGTGCTATTTTTACTTTATTAGCAACCAGTGGCTACAGAACGACAAAAGTGCATGTAAACCCAGCCCCTTAACAGTGCGCCGCTGCACCCTGTTCTTCTACTTCCCCCTGAGTGACGCTTACATGTCATAACTAAGTGTTGCTCAGGGTGGGTGAACCTGCTCTGGTTCACTGTTCAGAGTGTGTGTAGGACACTCCAAGCTGCAGAACAGCAGGCCCAACGGCACTGTGGGCAAAACCACAATGTCTCTCCCCACACAGTGCGGGAGCTGCAAGCTGGAGCAGGACTCGGGTTGCAGTAGTGGGGGAGTGAGTAAGGCTGGTACCGCCCACATTGCCCTGTGCGACGCCACCAGCTACACAGCCCTCTTTATGGCCCTGTGTAAACCGCCTACCTCTCTGAGGGAGCTGTCAGATCCTGGTGATCTAGTCTCTCGGGAGTCTGGGAGAGCTCCCTGAAATTCGGGAGTCTCCCCGGCATCCCTGGAAAGCATGTCTTTTGGGCAAGTCCTATTTGATAATACCAACATTGAGGGTACGATTCCATTGTTTTGTGGGCGCCCAAACATAATGGGCACCCACCAGAGCTAGTCAGTTTCCCCCTTTTCCCCCCCCATTAGTACAAAATGGCTGACCCACATAAAGTCCCAGGTGAGCAGGGGCTGGCTGGCAACTTTCAGCAAGTGGCCCAGCTTTCACAGGAATGCACCGGTCAGGCAGCCCTGGAACACTTAAATTGCACTGGCCCGGGGGGCAGATGGCACCCTGCCCCCCTACCCAGCCATCCTCTGCAGGTGAGGGCGCTCAAACTCCCATTTGAGGTCCCAAACCACAGTGTTTTAGCACATTTCAGCTCGCACCTCAGGAGACTGAAATGTGTCCCCTCGGCTGCTTGCACGCCCGAATGGAGCAACAATTGAATTGCTCTGTTGGGCGCCATCTAGTGACAGCCAGGGTGAATAACCATTGAATCGCCCCCCATGAGCAGAAATAAAAGTAAAGTACTTACTGGCATATCCTATGAGTTGTTTTTTTTTTGTATTTATTTATTTTTTTGTCCAATTGTTGATAGACGCTATGCACATGATGTATTGTCAGCAGAGCTGACACATCGGTGGCAATTAATTTTGACAGCTAGTGCTGTTCTGTTTTATGCTGAGTGATGGCATCGATAAATAGCAGATGGAATCCCCACAAAGAGGCACAAATGTCACTTTCCACAGGCTGTTGTCTCTTGTGCACACACTGTTGTGTGTAGAAACAGTGTTGGGGTGCATACTTCTCACACACCATTGCCCCGTACATAAGGCCTAATTCTGATCTGATCGCAGCAACAAATTTGTTAGCAAATGGGCAAAACCATGTGCACTGCATGGGGGGCAGATATAACATGTACAAAGAAAGTTAGATTCGGGTGGGTTATATTGTTTCTGTGCAGGGTAAATACTGGCTGCTTAAGATTTCAGTTTGAACACACCACACCCAACTCTCTCTCTCTGCACATGTTATATCTGCCCCCCCTCAGTGCACATGGTTTTGCCCATTTGCTAACAAATTTGCTGCTGCGATCAGATCTGAATTAGACCCATACTCATAACATGGACTGACATGTACACAAAGGATGGTGCCATTTATGTCCCCTTACTCTTTACAATGATTTTGTTTTCTGCAAACAGTAAATCTCACAGCATTTTATTATCAAAACAGTCACCCCTTCTTCCTTTGTGTCACAGATAGTAGGCATTAAGCATACCCCCCCCCCCCCCCCCCTCTTTTACTCCAACACACACGCTGAGTAATTCCTGCTGTCTATATCATTTCCTGACAGGATGTTAGCAAGAAATCATGAGGGATTTTGTTGTGTGTTGCGGTTTACATTTTATTTTTTACTTTTGTTTGTTTTGTTTATGTAGGAATTACTTCTGTCGGTATATTGTTTTGCTGGCCCCACGCTGATTTCCTTTATCCTGGCCAGAACATCACTATCCATTATGGTGCTTGCTGCAGGAACAGTTGCAAATAAAAACCCGTTTATAAGATTAGATTATGGAACCAGCTAAATGGGAAAATGTTGGTATGTTCTGACCACTGTAGGCACAGGTTTGGCACCAGAGGTGGGCACAGTTGATGGGTACTGAATATAGTACATTTCTGTGTGTTATATACCACTTTCACCAATGGCGGGTAGCACCCGGGAATTGTACACGGGTCCTTCGTGGGTGAGACCCCTTTCAGACTGGCAACCTGACCTAGGAATATGCCAGGTCGTGTAGCCATCAGGGGCGGAGGTGGCACGGACGTCATCAGGGGCTGGTGCGGAGGTGGCGCTTGGAGAGGAGACCATCTCCATGCCGCCTCCTCCATAGTGTGAATGGGTCCCGGATCACATCAACCCAGGTTACCCATTCACACCACACCTGACACGGGAATAACCCGGGAGTAACACTGCTTTACCATCATTTACCATCCACATGGACTACAATTGGGAATACTAACCCGTGTCGACATTTTGTGGCGACCTTTCCTGTGTCAACCTTTTCACTTTGTTGACCTTTGGTACCTGTCAATCTTTTTAAGTGTCTACCTTTTTACATGTCTCCCTGTTGCATGTTGACCATATGGGATTGACCTATTGACTGTCAACCTAATTCTGGTGGACCGAAAGATCCACATCTAGCTAGAGCACAGGTGTGGTACTTGACTAAGGAGATCTACAGGTGTGGTATTGGATGAGTATCCCATATAGAAATAATCTGAAATACAGAATATCCCGAAATACAGAATTTGTTTTGAGTGAGACTGATAGTGAAGCCTTTGTTTTCTGATGGCTCAATGTACACAAACTTTGTTTAATACACAAAGTTGTAAAAAATATTGGCTAAAATTACCTTTAAGCTGTGTGTATACGAAACATAAATGCATTCTGTGCTTAGACTTTGGTACCATTTGCCATGATATCTCATATCCCATTATGCATACCTCCCAACATGACCCTCTCCAGGAGGGACACAATGCTCTGCTTCTGGACTTTCTCTTTCTCTATGATTGTGTTGAACAGGTAAATGGATAAGAAAGGTGTTTCAGCACAGGTGCTGGAAATCATACATTATTACTAGGGAAGTCCAGGAGCAGAGCATTCTGTCCCTCCTGGAGAGGGTCATGTTGGGAGGTATGCATTATGGTATGCAATTATTCCAAAATATGAAAAAATCCGATATCCAAAATACTTGTGGTCCCAAGCATTTTGTATATGGCATACTCAATCTGTACTAATTATTCTTGAGGATATCTTGAAAAAATGCACTGCAAGGATTCCGTGAGGGTAGAGTTAGAGATATAGGGGGTAATTCCAAGTTGATCGCAGCAGGAAATGTTTTAGCAGTTGGGCAAAACTATGTGCACTGCAGGGGGAGCAGATATAACACATACTTGCCTACCTGACCCTCTCCATGAGGGAGAAAATGCTCTGTTCCTGGTCTTTCCTGGTAATGTATGATTGCCATCACCTGTGGTGAAACACCTTTCTTATCAATTAACTAGCTCACCACAGGTGATGGCAATCATACATTACCAGGAAAGTCCAGGAACAGAGCATTTTCTCCCTCATGGAGAGGGTCAGGTAGGCAAGCATGATATAACATGTGCAGAGAGAGTTAGATTTGGGTGGGTTATTTTGTTTCTGTGCAGGGTAAATACTGGCTGCTTTATTTTTACACTGCAATTTAGATTGCAGATTGAACTCACCACAGACCACACCCAAATCTAACTCTCTCTGCACATGTTATATCTGCTCTCCCTGCAGTGCACATGGTTTTGCCCAACTGCTAAAAAATTTCCTGCTGCGATCAACTTGGAATTACCCCCATACTGTGCTAGATAAATGTCAGCTAGAATCTGGTTCCAATCAGCAACACCTCCACCTGTGCTCTTTAGAAGTCCTGATATAACTTCCCCATATCTTGATGTGGTTCTGCTTTCCCTACTAGCCGCGAGGACAAGGCTATACCGTTTACACTCGTCACTAGGATTGGATATTTCTTAAGCCTGTTTATGTCTCCTTTCTACACACGCTACAAGGATTGTGTCCTACATCGTATATTAGCGAACAGATTGCGGTGTGTGTTGTACGCGAGTAACTAGAATGATCTTTGCTAAAGATAAACAAAGAAACCTGTACAGAGATTTGTATTGGATTATATTTTGTGTGTTCCTCGGTTACACAAGTAATGCATGCCAGTTCTTTGGCATGTGCTTACCAAGAAAACACTACTTTTATTTATTTCTCTAACGTCCTAAGTGGATGCTGGGGACTCCGTAAGGACCATGGGGATTAGCGGCTCCGCAGGAGACTGGGCACAACTATAAAGAAAGCTTTTAGACTACTGGTGTGCACTGGCTCCTCCCAGTAAGACCCTCCTCCAGACCTCAGTTAGATTCTTGTGCCCGGCCGAGCTGGATGCACACTAGGGGCTCTCCTGAGCACCTAGAAAGAAAGTATATTTAGGTTTTTTATTTTCAGTGAGATCTGCTGGCAACAGACTCACTGCAGCGAGGGACTAAGGGGAGAAGAAGCGAACCTACCTAACAGGTGGTAGTTTGGGCTTCTTAGGCTACTGGACACCATTAGCTCCAGAGGGATCGACCGCAGGACCCGACCTTGGTGTTCGTTCCCGGAGCCGCGCCGCCGTCCACCTTACAGAGCCAGAAGCACGAAGAAGGTCCGGAAAATCGGCGGCAGAAGACTTCAGTCTTCACCAAGGTAGCGCACAGCACTGCAGCTGTGCACCATTGCTCCTCATGTACACCTCATACTTCGGTCACTGATGGGTGCAGGGCGCTGGGGGGAGGCGCCCTGAGGGCAATAAATAACACCTTGGCTGGCAAAATATACATCATATATAGTCCCAGAGGCTATATAGATGTAAAATTACCCCTGCCAGTATCACAGAAAAAGCGGGAGAAAGTCAGCCGAAAAAGGGGCGGGGCTTCTCCCTCAGCACACTGGCGCCATTTTTCCCTCACAGTTCCGCTGGAAGGAAGCTCCCTGGCTCTCCCCTGCAGTCTGAGAATACTACAGAAGGGTAGAAAAGAGAGGGGGGGCACTAAATTTAGGCGCAGTATAGATACATATATATATATATATATATATATATATATATATATGTATGTATGTATGTATATATATATATATATGTGTAATATATATATATAAAAAAGCAGCTATAGGGAAAACACTCATTGATAGTGGGATCCCAGTGTTATATAGCGCTCTGGTGTGTGCTGGCATGCTCTCTCTCTGTCTCCCCAAAGGGCTTTGTGGGGTCCTGTCCTCTGTCAGAGCATTCCCTGTGTGTTTGCGGTGTGTCGGTACGGCTGTGTCGACATGTTTGATGAGGAGGCTTATGTGGAGGCGGAGCAGATGCCTGTAAATGTGATGTCACCCACTGCGGGGTCAACACCTGAGTGGATGGTGCTGTGGAAGGAATTACGTGATAGTGTCGACTCCTTACATAAAAGGTTTGACGACATACCTAATGTGGGACAGCCGGTTTCTCAGCCTGTGCCTGCCCAGGCGTCTCAAAAACCATCAGGGGCTCTAAAACGCCCGCTACCTCAGATGGTTGAGACAGATGTCGACACGGATACTGACTCCAGTGTCGACGACGAAGAGACTAATGTAACTTCCAGTAGGGCCACACGTTACATGATTGAGGCAATGAAAAATGTGTTGCACATTTCTGATGTTAACCCCGGTACCACAAAAAAGGGTATAATGTTTGGAGAGAAAAAACTACCAGTAGCTTTTCCTCCATCTGAAGAGTTAAATGAAGTGTGTGAAGAAGCGTGGGCTTCCCCTGATAAAAAGATGGTAATTTCTAAGAGGTTACTAATGGCGTACCCTTTCCCGCCAGAGGATAGGTCACGCTGGGAAACATCCCCTAGGGTGGATAAAGCGCTCACACGCTTGTCAAAGAAGGTGGCACTACCGTCTCCGGATACGGCCGCCCTGAAGGAATCTGCTGATAGAAAGCAGGAGGCTATCCTGAAATATATATATATATATATATATATATGTCCTAGTGGATGCTGGAAACTCCGTAAGGACCATGGGGAATAGTGGCTCCGCAGGAGACAGGGCACATCTAAAGAAAGCTTTAGGATCACCTGGTGTGCACTGGCTCCTCCCCCTATGACCCTCCTCCAAGCCTCAGTTAGATTTTCTGTGCCCGACGAGAAGGGTGCACACTAGGGGCTCTCCTGAGCTCTTTGTGAAAGTTTTAGTTTAGGTTTATTATTTTCAGTGAGACCTGCTGGCAACAGGCTCACTGCATCGAGGGACTAAGGGGAGAAGAAGCGAACTCACCTGCGTGCAGAGTGGATTGGGCTTCTTAGGCTACTGGACATTAGCTCCAGAGGGACGATCACAGGTTCAGCCTGGATGGGTCACCGGAGCCGCGCCGCCGGCCCCCTTACAGAGCCAGAAGAGCGAAAAGGTCCGGAAAAATCGGCGGCAGAAGACTTTCCTGTCTTCAGATAAAGGTAGGCGCACAGCACCGCAGCTGTGCGCCATTGCTCTCAGCACACTTCACACTCCGGTCACTGAGGGTGCAGGGCGCTGGGGGGGCAGCGCCCTGAGACGCAATAAATCGATAGAAAACCTTTTATGGCTAAAATAAATGCATCACATAGAACTCCTGGGCTATATGGATGCATTTAACCCCTGCCAAAACATACAAGAAAACGGATGATAAGGACGCCGAGAAAGGGGCGGAGCCTATCTCCTCAGCACACTGGCGCCATTTTCCCTCACAGCTCAGTTGGAGGGAAGCTCCCTGGCTCTCCCCTGCAGTCACTACACTACAGAAAGGGGTTAAAAAAGAGAGGGGGGCACAAATTAGGCGCAGTATAAACAATACAGCAGCTATAAAGGGAAAAACACTTATATAAGGTTATCCCTGTATATATATAGCGCTCTGGTGTGTGCTGGCAAACTCTCCCTCTGTCTCCCCAAAGGGCTAGTGGGGTCCTGTCCTCTATCAGAGCATTCCCTGTGTGTGTGCTGTGTGTCGGTACGTTTGTGTCGACATGTATGAGGAGAAAAATGATGAGGAGACGGAGTAGAGTGTCTGTAATAGTGTTGTCACCCCCTGGGGGGTCGACACCTGAGTGGATGTACTGTTGAAATTGCGTGACAGTGTCAGCTTTGTATAAAAGACAGTGGTTGACATGAGACAGCCGGCTACTCAGCTTGTGCATGTCCAGACGTCTCATACAGGGACTCTAAAGCGCCCGTTACCTCAGATACAGACGCCGACACGGATACTGACTCCTGTGTCGACGGTGAAGAGACAACCGTGATTTCCAATAGGGCCACACATTGCATGATTGAGGCAATGGAAAAAGTTTACACTCTTCTGATAATATAAATACCACCAAAAAAAGGGGTATTATGTTTGGTGAGGAAAAACTTCCTGTAGTTTTCCTGAATCTGAGAAATAAAATGAGGTGTGTGATGATGCGTGGGTTTCCCCCCGATAACAATTGATAATTTCTAAAAAGTTATTGGCAGTATACCTTTTCCCGCCAGAGGTTAGGGTGCGTTGGGAAACACCCCCTAGGGGGGATAAGGCGCTCACACGCTTGTACAAGGGCTCTACCCTTTCTGGAGATGGCCGCCCTTAAGGATCCTGCTGATAGAAAGCAGGAGGGTATCCTAAAATGTATTTACACACATACTGGTGTTATACTGCGACCAGCAATCGCCTCAGCCTGGATGTGCAGTGCTGGGTTGGCGTGGTCGGATTCCCTGACTGGAAATATGATATCCTAGATAAGGACAGTATATTATTGCCTATAGAGCAATTAAAAGATGCATTTCTATATATGCATGATGCACAGCGGAATATTTGCCGACTGGCATCAAGTATAAGTGCGTTGTCAAATTATACCAGTAAAGTGGTCAGGTGATGCGGATTCCAAACGGCATTTGGAAGTATTGCCTTAAAAGAGGGGATGTACCCCAGGTCGCCTCTCAAAATAAGACGCCGTATTATCAGGCGCAGGCCTGGTTGGCAAGCGGACAAAAGGGTTCCTCTTTTCTGCTCGTGACAGAGGGAGAGGAAAATGGCTGCAGAGATCAGCCAGTTCCAAGGAACAGAAACTCTTTTCCGCCTCTGCCAAGCCCTCAGTATGACGCTAGGGCTTTACAAGTTCAGGCACGGTGGGGTCCCGTTCTCAATGAATTTCAGTGCGCAGTGGGCTCACTCGCAAGTAGACCCCTGGATCCTTCTGGTAATATTTCAGGGGTACAAATTGGAATTCGAGACGTATCCCCCTCGCCGTTTCCAAAGGTCTGTTTTACCGACGTCTCCCGCTGACAGGGAGGCAAGTTTGGAAACCATTCACAAGCTGTATTCCCAGCAGGTGATAATCAAGGTACCCCTCCTGCAACGGAACGGGGTATTATTCCACACTATTGTGGTACCGAAGCCAGACGGCTCGGGGAGACCGATTTTAAAATCTAAAATCTAAAATCTTTGAACACTTGCATACAGAGGTTCAAATTCAAAATTGAGTCACTCAGAGCAGTGATTGCAAACCTGGAAGAAGGGGACTACATGATGTCTCGGGACATCAAGGATGCTTACCTTCAGGTCAAAATTTACCCTTCTCACCAAGGGTATTTCAGGTTATGGTACAGAACTGTCACTATCAGTTCGGACGCTGCCGTAGGGATGGTCCACGGCACCCCGGGTCTTTACTGAAGTAATGACCGTAATGATGATATTCCTTCGAAGGAAGGGAATTTTAGTTATCCGTTACTTGGACGATTCCCTGATAAGGGTAAGATCCAGGGAACAGTTAGAGATCGGTGTAACACTATATCAGGTAGTGTTGCGGCAGCACGATTGGATTCTCAATATTCCAAAATCGCAGCTGGTTCCGACGTCTTGTCTTCTGTTCCTAGGGATGATCCTGGACACAGTCCAGAAAGAAGGTGTTTCTCCCGGAGGAGAAAGCCAGGGAGTTATCCGAGCTAGTCAGGAACCTCCTAAAACCGAACCAAGTCTCAGTGCATCAATGCACAAGGGTTCTGGGTAAAAATGGTGGCTTCCTACGAAGCAATCCCATTCGGCAGCTTTCCAGTGGAACCTACTGGACAAATGGTCCGGGTCGCATCTTCAGATGCTTCAGCGGATAACCCTGTCACCGGGGACAAGGGTATCCCTCCTGTGGTGGTTGCAGAGTGCTCATCTTCTAGAGGGCCGCAGATTCGGCATTCGGGACTGGGTCCTGGTGGCCACGGATGCCAGCCTGCGAGGCTGGGGAGCAGTCACACAGGGAAGGAATTTCCAGGGCTTATGGTCAAGCCTGGAGACATCTCTTCATATAAACATTCTGGAACTAAGGGCCATTTACAATGCCCTAAGTCAAGCGAAACCCCTGCTTCAGGGTCAGGCGGTATTGATCCAATCGGACAACATCACGTCAGTCGCCCACGTAAACAGACAGGGCGGCACGGGAAGCAGGGGGGCAATGGCAGAAGCTGCAAGGATTCTTCGCTGGGCGGAAAATCATGTGATAGCACGGTCAGCAGTGTTCATTCCGGGAGTGGACAACTGGGAAGCAGACTTCCTCAGCAGACACGACCTTCACCCGGGAGAGTGGGGACTTCACCCAGAAGTCTTCCACCTGATTGTAAACCGTTGGGAAAAACCAAAGGTGGACATAATGGCGTCCCGTCTAAACAAAAAACTAGACAGATATTGCGCCAGGTCAGGGGACCCTCAGGCAATAGCGGTAGACGCTCTGGTAACACCGTGGGTGTACCAGTCAGTGTATGTGTTCCCTCCTCTGCCTCTCATACCAAAAGTACTGAGAATCATAAGAAGGAGAGGAGTAAGAACTATACTCGTGGTTCCGGATTGGCCAAGAAGGACTTGGTATCCGGAACTTCAAGAGATGCTCACGGACGAACCGTGGCCTCTACCTCTAAGAAAGGACCTGCTCCAGCAGGGGCCTTGTCTGTTCCAAGACTTACCGCGGCTGCGTTTGACGGCTTGGCGGTTGAACGCCGGATCCTGAAGGAAAAAGGCATTCCAGATGAAGTCATCCCTACCCTGGTCAAGGCCAGGAAGGACGTAACCGCAAAACATTATCACCGCATTTGGCGAAAATATGTTGCGTGGTGGGAGGCCAAGAAGGCCCCTACAGAGGAATTTCAACTGGGTCGTTTCCTCCATTTCCTGCAAACAGGACTGTCTATGGGCCTAAGATTAGGGCCCATTAAGGTTCAAATTTCGGCCCTGTCGATTTTCTTCCAAAAGGAACTGGCTTCAGTGCCTGAAGTTCAGACATTTGTAAAAGGGGTACTGCATATACAGCCTCCTTTTGTGCCTCCAGTGGCACCTTGGGATCTCAATGTTGTGTTGAGTTTCCTAAAGTCACATTGGTTTGAACTACTCACCACTGTGGACTTAAAATATCTCACATGGAAGGTGACAATGCTGTTAGCCCTGGCTTCAGCCTGGCGTGTGTCAGAACTGGCGGCTTTATCATATAAAAGCCCTTATTTAATATTTCATTCTGACAGGGCAGAATTGAGGACTTGTCCTCAATTTCTACCTAAGGTGGTTTCTGCATTCCACATGAAGCAACCTATTGTGGTACCTGCGGCTACTAAGGACTTGGAGGATTCCAAGTTGCTTGACGTGGTCAGGGCCCTGAAAATATATGTTTCCAGGACGGCTGGAGTCAGAAAATCTGACTCGCTGTTTATCCTGTATGCACCCAACAAACTGGGTGCTCCTGCTTCTAAGCAGACGATTGCTCGTTGGATTTGTAGTACAATTCAGCTTGCACGTTCTGTGGCAGGCCTGCCACAGCCAAAAATCTTAAAATGCCCACTCCACAAGGAAGGTGGGCTCATCTTGGGCAGCTGCCCGAGGGGTCTCGGCTTTACAACTTTGCCGAGCAGTTACTTCGTCAGGAGCAAATACGTTGTAAACTTCTACAAATTTGATACCCTGGCTGAGGAGGACCTGGAGTTCTCTCATTCGGTGCTGCAGAGTCATCCGCACTCTCCCGCCCGTTTGGGAGCTTTGGTATAATCCCCATGGTCCTTACGGAGTTCCCAGCATCCACTAGGACGTCAGAAAATAAGAATTTACTTACCGATAATTCTATTTCTCGTAGTCCGTAGTGGATGCTGGGCGCCCATCCCAAGTGCGGATTGTCTGCAATACTGGTACATAATTATTGTTACCAAAAAATTCGGGTTATTGTTGTAGTGAGCCATCTTTTATAGAGGTTTCTCTATTATCATGCTGTTAACTGGGTTCAGATCACAAGTTGTACAGTGTGATTGGTGTGGCTGGTATGAGTCTTACCCGGGATTCAAAATCCTTCCTTATTGTGTACGCTCGTCCGGGCACAGTATCCTAACTGAGGCTTGGAGGAGGGTCATAGGGGGAGGAGCCAGTGCACACCAGGTGATCCTAAAGCTTTCTTTAGATGTGCCCTGTCTCCTGCGGAGCCGCTATTCCCCATGGTCCTTACGGAGTTCCCAGCATCCACTACGGACTACGAGAAATAGAATTATCGTTAAGTAAATTCATATATATATATATATATATATATTATATATATATATATATATATATATATATATATATATATATATATATATATATATATACTAGAGATGAGCGGGTTCGGTTCCTCTGAATCCGAACCCGCCCGAACTTCAGGTTTTTTACACGGGTCCGAGCAGGCTCGGATCTTCCCGCCTTGCTCGGCTAACCCGAGCGCGCCCGAACGTCATCATCACGCTGTCGGATTCTCGCGAGGCTCGGATTCTATCGCGAGACTCGGATTCTATATAAGGAGCCGCGCGTCGCCGCCATTTTCACACGTGCATTGAGAGTCATAGGGAGAGGACGTGGCTGGCGTCCTCTCCGTTTAGAGAAGAGAGAGACACAGTATTTTCGGGGAGCATTATTATGAGGAGTACTACTGTATACTACTATACTACTTGCTGAAGTGATATTTATAGATTAGATAGTGTGACTGTAAGTGTATTATCTGACTTGTGGGGGAGACACTGACAGTGGGGAGCAGTTAGAGTCTGAGAGCAGGACTCAGGAGTACATATAACGTACAGTGCACACTTTTGCTGCCAGAGTCAGTGCCACACTGCCATTGATGTGACCACACTGACCACCAGTATAATAATATATTTTGTGATTGTCTGCTTAGGCCTCGGAGTACTAGTTGCAAGTTGCAACGTGACCTGTCCTGAAGTGACCACCAGTTTAATAATCAATCACCACCAGTTTAATATATATATATATATATATATATATATATATAAAATTGTATATTATATATATATATATATATATAATATTGTATACCACCTACCCGTGTTTTTTTTTTTTTTTCATTATTCTTTATACATACTACTATAGTAGCTTACTGTAGCAGTCTGCGGTGCTGTGCTGACCTGACAGTGTCCAGCAGGTCCGTCATCAGTCATTACATAATAAATATATATAGTACCTGTCCGGCTGCAGTACTAGTGATATTATATTGATTTCATCTCATTATCAATAATTTATCATCCAGTCTAGACTCTATATTAGCAGCAGACACAGTACGTTAGTCCACGGCTGTAGCTACCTCTGTGTCGGCACTCGGCAGTCCATCCATAATTGTATACCACCTACCCGTGGTTTTTTTTATAGAGTATAGTAGCTTACTGTAGCAGTCTGCGGTGCTGCTGAGCTGACAGTGTCCAGCAGGTCCGTCATCAGTCATCATTACCTAATAAATATATTATCTACCTGTCCGGCTGCAGTACTAGTGATATTATATATACATACATATATATATTGATTTCATCTCATTATCAATCATCCAGTCTATATTAGCAGCAGACACAGTACGTTAGTCCACGGCTGTAGCTACCTCTGTGTCGGCACTCGGCAGTCCATCCATAATTGTATACCACCTACCCGTGGTTTTTTTTTTTCTTTCTTCTTTGTACATACTACTATAGTATAGTAGCTTACTGTAGCAGTCTGCGGTGCTGCTGAGCTGACAGTGTCCAGCAGGTCCGTCATCAGTCATCATTACCTAATAAATATATTATCTACCTGTCCGGCTGCAGTACTAGTGATATTATATATACATACATATATATATTGATTTCATCTCATTATCAATCATCCAGTCTATATTAGCAGCAGACACAGTACGTTAGTCCACGGCTGTAGCTACCTCTGTGTCGGCACTCGGCAGTCCATCCATAATTGTATACCACCTACCCGTGTTTTTTTTTTTTCTTTCTTCTTTGTACATACTACTATAGTATAGTAGCTTACTGTAGCAGTCTGCGGTGCTGCTGAGCTGACAGTGTCCAGCAGGTCCGTCATCAGTCATCATTACCTAATAAATATATTATCTACCTGTCCGGCTGCAGTACTAGTGATATTATACATATACATATATATATATATATATATATATATATATATTGATTTCATCTCATTATCATCCAGTCTATATTAGCAGCAGACACAGTACGGTAGTCCACGGCTGTAGCTACCTCTGTGTCGGCACTCGGCAGTCCATCCATAATTGTATACTAGTATCCATCCATCTCCATTGTTTACCTGAGGTGCCTTTTAGTTGTGCCTATTAAAATATGGAGAACAAAAATGTTGAGGTTCCAAAATTAGGGAAAGATCAAGATCCACTTCCACCTCGTGCTGAAGCTGCTGCCACTAGTCATGGCCGAGACGATGAAATGCCAGCAACGTCGTCTGCCAAGGCCGATGCCCAATGTCATAGTACAGAGCATGTCAAATCCAAAACACCAAATATCAGTAAAAAAAGGACTCCAAAACCTAAAATAAAATTGTCGGAGGAGAAGCGTAAACTTGCCAATATGCCATTTACCACACGGAGTGGCAAGGAACGGCTGAGGCCCTGGCCTATGTTCATGGCTAGTGGTTCAGCTTCACATGAGGATGGAAGCACTCAGCCTCTCGCTAGAAAACTGAAAAGACTCAAGCTGGCAAAAGCACCGCAAAGAACTGTGCTTTCTTCGAAATCCCAAATCCACAAGGAGAGTCCAATTGTGTCGGTTGCGATGCCTGACCTTCCCAACACTGGACGTGAAGAGCATGCGCCTTCCACCATTTGCACGCCCCCTGCAAGTGCTGGAAGGAGCACCCGCAGTCCAGTTCCTGATAGTCAGATTGAAGATGTCAGTGTTGAAGTACACCAGGATGAGGAGGATATGGGTGTTGCTGGCGCTGGGGAGGAAATTGACCAGGAGGATTCTGATGGTGAGGTGGTTTGTTTAAGTCAGGCACCCGGGGAGACACCTGTTGTCCGTGGGAGGAATATGGCCGTTGACATGCCTGGTGAAAATACCAAAAAAATCAGCTCTTCAGTGTGGAGGTATTTCAACAGAAAAGCGGACAACAGGTGTCAAGCCGTGTGTTGCCTTTGTCAAGCTGTAATAAGTAGGGGTAAGGACGTTAACCACCTCGGAACATCCTCCCTTATACGTCACCTGCAGCGCATTCATAATAAGTCAGTGACAAGTTCAAAAACTTTGGGCGACAGCGGAAGCAGTCCACTGACCAGTAAATCCCTTCCTCTTGTAACCAAGCTCACGCAAACCACCCCACCAACTCCCTCAGTGTCAATTTCCTCCTTCCCCAGGAATGCCAATAGTCCTGCAGGCCATGTCACTGGCAATTCTGACGAGTCCTCTCCTGCCTGGGATTCCTCCGATGCATCCTTGCGTGTAACGCCTACTGCTGCTGGCGCTGCTGTTGTTGCTGCTGCTGGGAGTCGATGGTCATCCCAGAGGGGAAGTCGTAAGCCCACTTGTACTACTTCCAGTAAGCAATTGACTGTTCAACAGTCCTTTGCGAGGAAGATGAAATATCACAGCAGTCATCCTGCTGCAAAGCGGATAACTGAGGCCTTGACAACTATGTTGGTGTTAGACGTGCGTCCGGTATCCGCCGTTAGTTCACAGGGAACTAGACAATTTATTGAGGCAGTGTGCCCCCGTTACCAAATACCATCTAGGTTCCACTTCTCTAGGCAGGCGATACCGAGAATGTACACGGACGTCAGAAAAAGACTCACCAGTGTCCTAAAAAATGCAGTTGTACCCAATGTCCACTTAACCACGGACATGTGGACAAGTGGAGCAGGGCAGGGTCAGGACTATATGACTGTGACAGCCCACTGGGTAGATGTATGGACTCCCGCCGCAAGAACAGCAGCGGCGGCACCAGTAGCAGCATCTCGCAAACGCCAACTCTTTCCTAGGCAGGCTACGCTTTGTATCACCGCTTTCCAGAATACGCACACAGCTGAAAACCTCTTACGGCAACTGAGGAAGATCATCGCGGAATGGCTTACCCCAATTGGACTCTCCTGTGGATTTGTGGCATCGGACAACGCCAGCAATATTGTGTGTGCATTAAATATGGGCAAATTCCAGCACGTCCCATGTTTTGCACATACCTTGAATTTGGTGGTGCAGAATTTTTTAAAAAACGACAGGGGCGTGCAAGAGATGCTGTCGGTGGCCAGAAGAATTGCGGGACACTTTCGGCGTACAGGCACCACGTACAGAAGACTGGAGCACCACCAAAAACGCCTGAACCTGCCCTGCCATCATCTGAAGCAAGAAGTGGTAACGAGGTGGAATTCAACCCTCTATATGCTTCAGAGGTTGGAGGAGCAGCAAAAGGCCATTCAAGCCTATACAATTGAGCACGATATAGGAGGTGGAATGCACCTGTCTCAAGCGCAGTGGAGAATGATTTCAACGTTGTGCAAGGTTCTGATGCCCTTTGAACTTGCCACACGTGAAGTCAGTTCAGACACTGCCAGCCTGAGTCAGGTCATTCCCCTCATCAGGCTTTTGCAGAAGAAGCTGGAGACATTGAAGGAGGAGCTAACACGGAGCGATTCCGCTAGGCATGTGGGACTTGTGGATGGAGCCCTTAATTCGCTTAACAAGGATTCACGGGTGGTCAATCTGTTGAAATCAGAGCACTACATTTTGGCCACCGTGCTCGATCCTAGATTTAAAGCCTACCTTGGATCTCTCTTTCCGGCAGACACAAGTCTGCTGGGGTTGAAAGACCTGCTCGTGAGAAAATTGTCAAGTCAAGCGGAACGCGACCTGTCAACATCTCCTCCTTCACATTCTCCCGCAACTGGGGGTGCGAGGAAAAGGCTCAGAATTCCGAGCCCACCCGCTGGCGGTGATGCAGGGCAGTCTGGAGCGACTGCTGATGCTGACATCTGGTCCGGACTGAAGGACCTGACAACGATTACGGACATGTCGTCTACTGTCACTGCATATGATTCTCTCACCATTGAAAGAATGGTGGAGGATTATATGAGTGACCGCATCCAAGTAGGCACGTCACACAGTCCGTACTTATACTGGCAGGAAAAAGAGTCAATTTGGAGGCCCTTGCACAAACTGGCTTTATTCTACCTAAGTTGCCCTCCCACAAGTGTGTACTCCGAAAGAGTGTTTAGTGCCGCCGCTCACCTTGTCAGCAATCGGCGTACGAGGTTACATCCAGAAAATGTGGAGAAGATGATGTTCATTAAAATGAATTATAATCAATTCCTCCGTGGAGACATTGACCAGCAGCAATTGCCTCCACAAAGTACACAGGGAGCTGAGATGGTGGATTCCAGTGGGGACGAATTGATAATCTGTGAGGAGGGGGATGTACACGGTGATATATCGGAGGATGATGATGAGGTGGACATCTTGCCTCTGTAGAGCCAGTTTGTGCAAGGAGAGATTAATTGCTTCTTTTTTGGTGGGGGTCCAAACCAACCCGTCATTTCAGTCACAGTCGTGTGGCAGACCCTGTCACTGAAATGATGGGTTGGTTAAAGTGTGCATGTCCTGTTTATACAACATAAGGGTGGGTGGGAGGGCCCAAGGACAATTCCATCTTGCACCTCTTTTTTCTTTAATTTTTCTTTGCGTCATGTGCTGTTTGGGGAGGGTTTTTTGGAAGGGACATCCTGCGTGACACTGCAGTGCCACTCCTAGATGGGCCCGGTTTTTGTGTCGGCCACTAGGGTCGCTTATCTTACTCACACAGCTACCTCATTGCACCTCTTTTTTTCTTTGCGTCATGTGCTGTTTGGGGAGGGTTTTTTGGAAGGGACATCCTGCGTGACACTGCAGTGACACTCCTAGATGGGCCTGGTGTTTGTGTCGGCCACTAGGGTCGCTTATCTTACTCACACAGCTACCTCATTGCGCCTCTTTTTTTCTTTGCGTCATGTGCTGTTTGGGGAGGGTTTTTTGGAAGGGACATCCTGCGTGACACTGCAGTGACACTCCTAGATGGGCCCGGTGTTTGTGTCGGCCACTAGGGTCGCTTATCTTACTCACACAGCTACCTCATTGCGCCTCTTTTTTTCTTTGCGTCATGTGCTGTTTGGGGAGGGTTTTTTGGAAGGGACATCCTGCGTGACACTGCAGTGACACTCCTAGATGGGCCCGGTGTTTGTGTCGGCCACTAGGGTCGCTTATCTTACTCACACAGCTACCTCATTGCGCCTCTTTTTTTCTTTGCGTCATGTGCTGTTTGGGGAGGGTTTTTTGGAAGGGACATCCTGCGTGACACTGCAGTGACACTCCTAGATGGGCCCGGTGTTTGTGTCGGCCACTAGGGTCGCTAATCTTACTCACACAGCTACCTCATTGCGCCTCTTTTTTTCTTTGCGTCATGTGCTGTTTGGGGAGGGTTTTTTGGAAGGGACATCCTGCGTGACACTGCAGTGACACTCCTAGATGGGCCCGGTGTTTGTGTCGGCCACTAGGGTCGCTTAGCTTAGTCATCCAGCGACCTAGGTGCAAATTTTAGGACTAAAAATAATATTGTGAGGTGTGAGGTATTCAGAATAGACTGAAAATGAGTGTAAATTATGGTTTTTGAGGTTAATAATACTTTGGGATCAAAATGACCCCCAAATTCTATGATTTAAGCAGTTTTTTAGTGTTTTTTGAAAAAAACACCCGAATCCAAAACACACCCGAATCCGACAAAAAAAATTCGGTGAGGTTTTGCCAAAACGCGGTCGAACCCAAAACATGGCCGCGGAACCGAACCCAAAACCAAAACACAAAACCCGAAAAATTTCCGGCGCTCATCTCTATACACACACAGGTGTGATACTGAGACCGGCTATAGCTTCAGCCTGGATGTGCAGCGCTGCTGCTGCGTGGTCAGATTCCCTGTCAGAAAATATAGATACCCTAGACAGGGACACTATTTTGCTGAACGTAGAGCATATAAAAGACGCACTTTTATACATGAGGGATGCACAGAGGGATATTTGCCGGCTGGCATCCAAAATTAGTGCAATGTCCATTTCTGCCAGGAGAGGGTTATGGACTCGGCAGTGGACAGGTGATGCAGATTCCAAACGACACATGGAAGTTCTGCCTTATAAGGGTGAGGAATTGTTCGGGGATGGTCTCTCGGACCTCGTTTCCACAGCAACAGCTGGGAAGTCTACATTTTTGCCCCATGTTCCCTCACAACCAAAGAAAGCACCGTATTATCAGGTACAGTCCTTTCGGCCCAATAGGGGCAAGCGGGTTAAAGGCGCGTCCTTTCTGCCCAGAGGCAGAGGTAGAGGGAAAAAGCTGCAGCATACAGCCAGTTCCCAGGAGCAAAAGTCCTCCCCCGCTTCCTCTAAGTCCACAGCATGACGCTGGGGCTCCACTGGCAGAGCCAGGTACGGCGGGGGCCCGTCTCAAGCATTTCAGCGACCAGTGGGCTCGCTCACGGGTGGATCCCTGGGTCCTTCAAATAGTATCTCAGGGGTACAAACTGGAATTCGAGACGTCTCCCCCCCGCCGTTTCCTCAAATCTGCCTTGCCAACCACTCCCTCAGGCAGGGAGGCAGTGTTACAGGCAATTCAAAAGCTGTATTCACAACAAGTGATAGTAAAGGTGCCCCTACTTCAACAAGGAAGGGGTTACTATTCCACAATGTTTGTGGTACCGAAACCGGACGGTTCGGTGAGACCCATTTTAAATTTGAAATCCTTGAACACCTATATCAAAAAATGCAAGTTCAAGATGGAATCGCTCAGGGCGGTTATTGCAAGCCTGGACGAGGGAGATTACATGGTATCGCTGGACATCAAGGATGCTTACCTACATGTCCCCATTTACCATCCTCACCAGAAGTACCTCAGGTTCGTGGTACAAGATTGTCATTACCAATTCCAGACGTTGCCGTTCGGTCTCTCCACGGCTCCGAGGGTCTTTACCAAGGTAATGGCGGAAATGATGATACTCCTTCGAAGGAAGGGAGTTTTAATTATCCCGTACTTGGACGATCTCCTGATAAAGGCGAGGTCCAGAGAGCAGTTGTTGGTAGGGGTAGCACTATCTCGGGAAGTGCTACAACAGCACGGCTGGATTCTAAACATTCCAAAGTCACAGCTGGTCCCTACGACACGCTTGCTGTTCCTAGGGATGGTTCTGGACACAGAACAGAGAAAAGTGTTTCTCCCGGAGGAGAAGGCCAAGGAGCTGTCATCTCTAGTCAGAGGCCTCCTAAAACCAAAACAGGTGTCTGTGCATCACTGCACGCGGATCCTGGGAAAAATGGTAGCTTCCTACGAAGCGATTCCATTCGGCAGGTTTCATGCAAGAACCTTTCAGTGGGACCTGTTGGACAAGTGGTCCGGATCGCATCTTCATATGCATCGTCTGATAACCCTGTCTCCAAGGACAAGGGTGTCTCTGCTGTGGTGGCTGCAGAGTGCTCATCTTCAAGAGGGCTGCAGATTCGGCATACAGGACTGGGTCCTGGTGACCACGGATGCCAGCCTTCGAGGCTGGGGAGCAGTCACACAGGGAAGAAACTTCCAAGGACTATGGTCAACTCAGGAGACTTCCGTGCACATAAATATTCTGGAACGAAGGGCCATTTACAATGCCCTAAGTCAGGCAAAACCCCTGCTTCAAAACCAGCCGGTACTGATCCAGTCAGACGACATCACGGCAGTCGCCCATGTAAATCGACAGGGCGGCACGAGAAGCAGGACGGCGATGGCAGAAGCCACAAGGATTCTCCGATGGGCGGAAAATCACGTGTTAGCACTGTCAGCAGTGTTCATTCCGGGAGTGGACAACTGGGAAGCAGACTTCCTCAGCAGGCACGACCTCCACCCGGGAGAGTGGGGACTTCATCCAGAAGTCTTTCAAATTATTGTAAACCAGTGGGAAAAACCACAGGTGGACATGATGGCGTCCCGCCTAAACAAAAAGCTAGAAAAATATTGCGCCAGGTCAAGAGACCCGCAGGCGATAGCTGTGGACGCTCTGGTAACACCGTGGGTGTACCGATCGGTTTATGTGTTCCCTCCTCTTCCTCTCATACCAAAGGTACTGAGGATAATAAGGAGAAGAGGAGTAAGAACTATACTCATTGTTCCGGATTGGCCAAGAAGAGCGTGGTATCCGGAACTTCAAGAAATGATTTCAGAGGACCCATGGCCTCTACCGCTCAGACAGGACCTGCTGCAGCAGGGGCCCTGTCTGTTCCAAGACTTACCGCGGCTGCGTTTGACGGCATGGCGGTTGAACACCGGATCCTGAAGGAAAAGGGCATTCCGGAGGAAGTCATTCCTACGCTGATAAAAGCTAGGAAAGAAGTAACCGCGAACCATTTTCACCGCATATGGCGAAAATATGTTGCGTGGTGTGAGGCCAGGAAGGCCCCAACGGAAGAATTTCAGCTGGGCCGGTTCCTGCACTTCCTACAGTCAGGGGTGACTATGGGCCTTAAATTGGGTTCCATTAAGGTCCAGATTTCGGCTCTATCGATTTTCTTCCAGAGAGAATTGGCTTCACTACCTGAAGTTCAGACTTTTGTTAAGGGAGTGCTGCATATTCAGCCCCCTTTTGTGCCTCCAGTGGCACCTTGGGATCTCAACGTGGTGTTGGATTTCCTAAAGTCACATTGGTTTGAGCCACTGAAAACCGTGGATTTAAAATATCTCACGTGGAAAGTGGTCATGTTGTTGGCCTTGGCTTCGGCCAGGCGTGTTTCAGAATTGGCGGCTTTGTCATGTAAAAGCCCTTATCTGATTTTCCATATGGATAGGGCAGAATTGAGGACTCGTCCCCAGTTTCTCCCCAAAGTGGTATCAGCTTTTCATCTGAACCAACCTATCGTGGTGCCTGCGGCTACGAATGACTTGGAGGCTTCCAAGTTGTTGGATGTAGTCAGGGCCCTAAAAATTTATGTTTCCAGGACAGCTGGAGTCAGGAAGACTGACTCGCTTTTTATCCTGTATGCGCCCAACAAGTTGGGTGCACCTGCTTCTAAGCAGACTATTGCTCGCTGGATCTGTAGTACGATTCAGCGTGCACATTCTGCGGCTGGACTGCCGCATCCTAATTCAGTAAAAGCCCATTCCACGAGGAAAGTGGGCTCTTCTTGGGCGGCTGCCCGAGGGGTCTCGGCTCTTCAACTTTGCCGAGCTGCTACTTGGTCAGGGGCAAACACGTTTGCTAAATTCTACAAATTTGATACCCTGGCTGAGGAGGACCTTGAGTTCTCTCATTCGGTGCTGCAGAGTCATCCGCACTCTCCCGCCCGTTTGGGAGCTTTGGTATAATCCCATGGTCCTTACGGAGTCCCCAGCATCCACTTAGGATGTTAGAGAAAATAAGAATTTACTCACCGGTAATTCTATTTCTCATAGTCCGTAGTGGATGCTGGGCGCCCATCCCAAGTGCGGATTGTCTGCAATACTGGTACATAATTATTGTTACCAAAAAATTCGGGTTATTGTTGTAGTGAGCCATCTTTTATAGAGGTTTCTCTATTATCATGCTGTTAACTGGGTTCAGATCACAAGTTGTACAGTGTGATTGGTGTGGCTGGTATGAGTCTTACCCGGGATTCAAAATCCTTCCTAATTGTGTCAGCTCTTCCGGGCACAGTATCCTAACTGAGGTCTGGAGGAGGGTCTTAGTGGGAGGAGCCAGTGCACACCAGTAGTCTAAAAGCTTTCTTTATAGTTGTTCCCAATCTCCTGCGGAGCCGCTAATCCCCATGGTCCTTACGGAGTCCCCAGCATCCACTACGGACTATGAGAAATAGAATTACCGGTGAGTAAATTCTTATTTTTTTTTATTTAGAACAAATGCCATTTGAAGGGGATCAGTACTAAATCCCGTTGGACGGGATCCCGGCGGTCGAAATCCCGACGCCGCAATCCCGACCACACAGTCCCGATAAGGGTGGCGAGCGGAACGCAGCCCCTTGCGGGCTCTCTTCGCTCGCCGCACTGCAGGCACGGTGCCTCGCTACGCTCGTCACACTTTTATATTCTCCCTCTATGGGTGTCGTGGACACCCACGGAGGGAGAATGCCGGGATTGTGCTGGTCGGGATTCCGGCGTCGGTATTTCGACCGCCGGGATCCCGTCCAGCGGGATCTTGATCGCCTCCCATTTGAAGATGTTAAAAATGGATTGTGGTGGTTACAGGAATCCATTTTATTAGAATTCTCATACTGCGTCCCAGTTTTCTGTGGATAATTTATTTGTTACTGCGTAATTATTTACAGAATGAATCCCCCGGACAAAACTAATTGAACAGCCGTTTCTAATTGTTTCCTTTAACTGTTGAGCCCTGTATATGCTCCAGAAAGCAAAGGACGGTGGCTTGGCAGAGTAAACTCCGTCTAAATTGAGTGTCCTTATTTCCAGTGTGACAAGAACACTGGGATAGTGTTTGAGGGCAGGTATATTTGTCCCAGGTTCTTGTCTTACATGTTTTAGAAAATGTTAACTTCTAGGAAAAATGCTTTTTGTTTTGTCTGAACCTTTTCAGTTTGCTGTAAAAGCTGGGTAAAGGCTCTGAGAGAGAGATAAGGCGAGTTCTAGACATTGGGCCCAGTTCGGGTCTTTGGCCTCACAGAGGGCTTATCAGGGTTTCAGCTGTGTAAGTGTGTTATAGTGCTGCTAACCTGATTAGTATGGGCAGACTGCCTGGGAAGGCTGCAGGATCTGTGTGTGAGAGACACGCTTTCTGATGCAAGTGAGCTATACAGTGTGTACTGAAGAACTCTGTGTTTTGTTTAGTGACAGTTAGGAATATCTTATGTTTAGTTAGTGCCGGACAGGCAAGGTATTTTTATTTTGGGGTTTGTTTTATTTTCTGTTTCAATAAAACTGGCCGGGGTCAGTTGTACCAGAAACTGGACTTGTGTTGTTCCTCAGCTGCTGCGTGCTACCATATTCCCCAGGAAAAGGCGCCTTGCACCCCTACAGTGTTACAACTTGGTGGAGAATGCGAGCAACCCCGTTCTGCGCATAAGTGAAAGCAGCAGCTTTGTGAGGCCTGCAGAAAACGGTGGTTTATGCAGATACAGCCCAGTGTGAAGTTACTGAGACTCACCCCTGAGGGTTTGATATATGTCTTGGGTGAAAGCAGCTACAAAGCCGCCTGAAAAATCTGTCGACATGGAGGATCTGCTTAAAGCCTTGCTGCAAGCTACAGCGGCTCAGCAGGAGGCCAACCGACAGCAGCAGGTGGCAATGGAGGAAAATAGGAGACAGCAGCAGGTGGCTATTGACGAACTTTACCGGCAACAGCGTCAGGATAGAGAGGCCTTAACAGAAGTGGTGCAGAGCCTTGCAGCCCGGATTGGAGATGTGGCCGTCAGTGCTCCGACCAGCTCTAGTTCTATACGGGCCAGTCACTTCCTGCAGAAAATGACAGAGGCTGACGATGTGGAGGCCTACTTGACCACGTTTGAAAGGACTGCAGAGCGTGAGAACTGGCCAAAAGCACAGTGGGCCAGTCTGCTGGCACCTTTTCTGTCAGGTGAGCCCCAAAAAGCGTACTTTGATTTAAGCCCTGCTGAGGCTCGGGACTATGATAAACTAAAGACTGAGATCCTGACCCGCCTGGGAGTCACGCTGTCAGTACGAGCACAACGGGTGCACCGTTGGGTGTACGCCATGGAGAAGCCTCCGCGCTCTCAGATGCATGACCTTATTCAGCTAACAAAAAAATGGCTACAGCCAGAGACATTAACTGGTTCCCAGATGGTTGAAAGAGTCGTCATGGACCGCTACTTGAGATCTTTGCCCATGGTCCTGCGCAAGTGGGTGAGCCATGGAAACCCGGGTACTGCTGACCAATTAGTGGACATGGTAGAGCGGTATTTGGCAGCAGAGGAACTACTGATGACCACCCAGCAACCCATAGATCCTCGACAGCGCCCTTCAGTAAAGACTGGTAAGACTGTTCCGTGGGAAAACGTTGCTGGGCGGTTAAGAGAACGCAAGGCTGGAGAGACTGTAAACACTGGCCCTGGAGACAGGCCAATGGGGCTAGAACGGTCTATGTTGCCCAAACGGGTTGATAATCGTGTGGTTAAATGTTTTAGATGTGGTATGCCAGGTCATGTTGTTGCCAATTGCCCAGTCATGCAAGAACCCATGCAATGTGATGCTGCCTTTGAATGTCGCAGAATGTCTTTCTTTGCTAGGTTAGCCTGTACTGTGGTACCTTCACCTGAGCTGGAAAAACAAATGTGTGATGTGTTCTTAGAGGGTAACCGGGTAGAGGCCTTGCTAGATTCAGGAAGTTTAGTTACCCTCGTGAAAGCTGGGTTAGTGAACCCCTTAAAGGTCCAGCAAATACCTATTGGGGTAACTTGCATACATGGGGATACCCAACATTATGCCACTGCTGAGGTGAATATAGAAACTTGTTGTGGGTCAGCAATGGTTAAAGTGGGACTGGTCCCTACCTTGGTGCATGAGGCCATAATAGGGAGGGATTTTCCTCATTTTTGGAAACTGTGGGAATCACGGTTATCAACAGATGTGAGAAGTAAAAAGCCAGTTGATAATACCGGTGATTTTATGGATGTACGTGGGTCTTCGGAACTTTCTGGCCCTTTGCCTTTTGCTAGTTTGGCTGGGGAAGTGACAGATGGGGAGTCCAGTGAGGACCCTCTTGCCGGGAACAGAGACATAGTAGTTAGAACTGAAAGCGTGCCTGACCTGGAGGTAAAGAAGGATCTGTTTGCGTCTGAACAGTTAAAGGATCCTACCTTAATAAAGGCTAGAGAGAATGTTAAGATTGTTAATGGGGAACCTGTGGTACCAGGTGACAGGGTTACGTATCCCCACATGGCCATCTGTAATGAGCTCTTGTACCACATTGTCAAAAGGGGTGAGGATGTGGTAGAACAGCTGGTAGTTCCCCAGCCTTATCGGAGAACGGTACTAGATTTAGCTCATAGTCACGTTACCGCAGGACATTTAGGGGCAGAAAAAACCACTGAAAGAGTTTTACAAAGGTTCTTTTGGCCAGGGGTTTATAAAGAAGTGTCTGAATATTGTTCTTCCTGTCCTGAATGCCAGTATCATGCCCCTAGACCCCATTTCAGGAGCCCACTAGTTCCCATGCCTATTATAGAGGTCCCGTTTGACAGAATAGCCATGGATCTCGTGGGGCCCTTGTTAAAGTCTGCTCGGGGCCATCAGTATATCCTGGTAATTATGGACTATGCCACTCGATATCCTGAGGCTGTCCCTTTACGCACTATCACAACCAAGGCGATAGCTAGGGAGCTGGTGCAGGTATTTAGTAGAGTGGGAATACCAAAAGAAATTTTGACTGACCAAGGTACTCCATTTATGTCAAGGATCATGAAAGAATTGTGCAAGTTATTTAAGGTCACTCACCTCAGGACGTCCATCTACCATCCCCAAACTGACGGGTTGGTGAAAAGGTTTAATAAAACATTAAAAAGTATGTTAAAAAAGGTTGTTGAGAGAGATGGGAAAAACTGGGATTGTTTGTTGCCCTACTTGTTAATGGCCATCAGAGAAGTTCCTCAGTCCTCTACGGGGTTTTCTCCATTTGATTTGTTGTATGGTAGACACCCCAGAGGGCTGTTGGATATTGCCAAAGAGACGTGGGAAGGACAGCCCACTCCTTATAGAAGCGTTATTGAGCATGTAACACAAATGCAGGATAGGATTGCAGCCGTGGTACCTGTTGTCAGAGAGCACATGGAACAGGCCCAAAGTGCTCAACAGAGGGTCTATAACCGGAGTGCCAAGATACGGGAATTTGCTCCTGGAGATAGAGTTCTTGTTTTGGTACCCACTGTGGAAAGCAAATTCCTAGCTAAATGGCAGGGTCCATTTGAGATTAGGGAAAAAGTGAATGAGGTTAATTACAAAGTATACCAGCCGGGAAAGAGAAAACCCGAACAGGTTTACCATGTTAACTTAATCAAACCCTGGAAAGATAGGTTGTCTCTGTCAGCGGAGCCTTGCCCTTCGGTGTCTTCACCCCGGTTGCTTCCCGCAGTGAAGGTGTCAGAGACATTATCAGCTGATCAGAACAATCAGGTTAAAGAATTTCTCATCCAAAATAGGGAGGTATTTTCAGAGCTGCCTGGCCGAACGACCATAATAAAACATGACACTGTCACAGAACCAGGGGTCAGGGTTCATTTAAAGCCATATAGGATTCCTGAAGCTCAGCGAGAAGCTATTTCTAAGGAAGTTAAAACCATGTTAGAACTTGGAGTCATAGAGGAGTCTAACAGTGAGTGGTCCAGTCCCATAGTGCTCATCTGATAGCGCCAAAGAAAAAACAGCCTTTTCGGTTCCGGAGGGGCTGTACCAGTATAAGATGTTACCCTTTGGGTTGCATGGGGCTCCAGCAACCTTTCAACGGGCGATGGATAAAATTTTGAGGCCCCATAGAAAATATGCAGCTGCCTATTTGGATGATGTGGTAATTCACAGTACAGACTGGGGGTCCCATTTGGTTAAAGTACAAGCAGTACTGGACTCAATCAGAGAGGCAGGGTTAACTGCTAACCCAAAGAAGTGCTGCCTCGCAATGGAGGAGGTCAAATACTTGGGCTTCACCATAGGCAGAGGTCTGATTAGGCCCCAATTGAATAAAGTTGATGCTATTCAAAACTGGCCTCGTCCAGTGAATAAAAAACAGGTAAGGGCTTTTTTGGGAATTACTGGGTACTATAGACGGTTTATTCCTAATTTTGCGACCACAGCGGTGCCGTTGTCAGACCTTACCAAAGGGAAGCAGTCAAATGTGGTGAAATGGAACCCTGATGCAGAAAAGGCGTTCCAAGCGTTAAAAGTGGCTTTGTGTTCACAACCGGTGTTGATAACACCAGATTTTTCAAAAGAATTTGTGGTACAGACAGATGCCTCAGAGGTAGGGATAGGTGCTGTGCTGTCCCAAACCAGAGATGGGGACGAACACCCTATCATTTATTTGAGTAGGAAACTCAATGAGCATGAAAAAAGGTATGCCATTGTGGAAAAGGAGGCTTTGGCCATTAAGTGGGCACTAGATACCTTGAGATATTACCTCTTGGGTAGACAATTCAGACTAGTGACAGACCATGACCCTTTAAAATGGATGTATGTAAATAGAGGCAAGAATGCTCGTGTAACTAGATGGTTTCTAGCGTTGCAGGACTTTAAGTTTACTGTCGAACATAGACCGGGAACACAATTGGCCAACGCAGATGCATTGTCTCGCATCTTCTGTTTGGGGGCTACAAGTGTTCCGGCCCCTAGGTCGAAACAGGGGAGGGGGATATGTGACAAGAACACTGGGATAGTGTTTGAGGGCAGGTATATTTGTCCCAGGTTCTTGTCTTACATGTTTTAGAAAATGTTAACTTCTAGGAAAAATGCTTTTTGTTTTGTCTGAACCTTTTCAGTTTGCTGTAAAAGCTGGGTAAAGGCTCTGAGAGAGAGATAGGGCGAGTTCTAGACATTGGGCCCAGTTCGGGTCTTTGGCCTCACAGAGGGCTAATCAGGGTTTCAGCTGTGTAAGTGTGTTATAGTGCTGCTAACCTGATTAGTATGGGCAGACTGCCTGGGAAGGCTGCAGGATCTGTGTGTGAGAGACACGCTTTCTGATGCAAGTGAGCTATACAGTGTGTACTGAAGAACTCTGTGTTTTGTTTAGTGACAGTTAGGAATATCTTATGTTTAGTTAGTGCCGGACAGGCAAGGTATTTTTATTTTGGGGTTTGTTTTATTTTCTGTTTCAATAAAACTGGCCGGGGTCAGTTGTACCAGAAACTGGACTTGTGTTGTTCCTCAGCTGCTGCGTGCTACCATATTCCCCAGGAAAAGGCGCCTTGCACCCCTACAGTGTTACACCAGTTTAAAAAGAATATGAACCAACTTCTCCCCCCCTTCGTCCCCAATCTAGACCAGAGAATGAAAACCTTAAATGATGTCTCGTAGATCGTAAGCTTCTGTGTAGGGCCCTCATACTCATGCCCCATTGACGTGTGCACGGTCCAGAAGGCCTATATGTCTCCCGGTTCCGGTATGAAAGATAGATAGTGTCTAGATAGACACCATATGTTAGATGGACATTAGGTCGACAGGGTCAAGAGGTCGACATGGAAAAGGTCGACAGGGTCAAAAGGTCGACATGAAAATGGTCGACATGAAAAAGGTAGACACCATGTTTTTTGCATTTTTGTGGTTTGTGTGGATAGTTTTGTCATCTGGGACCCCCAATTGTAGAAAGGCATACCCTCGCGGGGCTCGATTTGCTCGCCACGCTTCGGGCACGGTGGCTCGCTGCGCTCGCCACAAGGTTTATAACCAACTCTATGCCGACATGGATAGAGAAAGTATGAAATAATCCAAAAACATGTTACATTTAAAAAAAAAAAACATTTGTCTATCTTTTTTATGTCGACAATTTTCATGTCTGCCTTTTGACCATGTCGACCTTTTGACCTGTCGACCTTTTCCATGTCGACCTTTTGACCCTGTCGACCTAATGTCTGTCTAATATATGGTGTCTATCTATTGACTGTCTAACTAGACACTGTCTATCAAACGGATAGGATGTCTCCCGACGTCCGGAATAACTCTAGAAAATGTCTAAGTGCCTGGACATTACAGGAGAGTTCAAATGGAAAGATATGGTATTTTCAAATGAGCGCAGTAAGTAGAATGGTGCTGCCCAGGTTCAAAAACAATGGAGGTACACACAAATCTCCAACATGAAACTCAAGCACAGGAAAAGTGTAATTGAACCCCTGGCGCGCTAATCTACTAGATGCTTATTAAAATGATGAATGTACTGTGGATAGTACAAAAAGACAATATTTATTAAAAACACAGTCCCCAGCTGGGAATAGACAAAACACAAACAATAAAATGTACATGTGAAAGGAGGTGGTTTAAGAAAAGGAATACCAGTGTTTTCATAAAGTGCTAAAGTGCTCAAAGTCCTTTGTAAAAGCAGATGAAATCTCTCACCATAGTGTGCAGCCGCGGTGGGCTAGCTTTGTGAGAAGTGGCTATGGTCCCAGGCTGAATTGCCCAGCACCACCGCAGCGAGCGTATCAGCTTTATCACTGGTTCCCGAATCTCCACCAATTCTTTCCTTTATCCAAATAACGCGTTTCGGTCTTTTATTGGCCTTTCTCAAAGTTGGATAAGGGATATCATCCATGCAGGCTTTTTATTTCCATGCTAATTGCCATATCATGAGCAGTGATCCGTTACACCTGCGATTTCCGGGATCGTCAACCGGAAATGACGTAGATGCGTTCCAAATGCCGGGCCGGAAGTCGTTTTTGCGTTCCATTGTCCATATGTGGGTGATGCATACCAGATGCCTCGCCAGATGTGATTTTTGCGTTCCAATGGTAGATCTAACATCCGTGTATAGTCCCCGGAAGTCATACGTTCCAGGTACCACACCGGATGTAGTTTTTACGTTCCATTTGTAAATCCGTGTGTATTCACCAAAAATGAGGTGAATGCGTTCCAGGTACCGGATGTTGTTTTTTTGCGTTCCAATGGTACTTCCGCAATGTTCTCTTCCAATTATAAATGTATGCAGGTCAGACATCATTATGGGTGCAGATCAGAATATATTTTCCTTCACTTGTATTTTCAATTGATAGAATTTTATAAAAAATTACCCCATCTCTACCAAACTGGGTGGTACTTCATTCCCAACCTGTCCATCCCTATTACCAAGATGGGGTAAACTTGATTTCATATTCATGTCCATGTAATCGATCCGCATACACAAGGGGGGGAGAGAGAGATGGAGGAAAAAATATATAATAAATAAACAATGAATTTGTTCAACAATTAGACAATTGAATAAAAAATAGTTAAAAAATATATATGAGAGAAATGTAATAGAGTGGGAGGAGTGAGACAATAAATAATCATAAAAGAATCATAAAAACCATTTCAACTCAAAGTCGACGTTGAGGCCATTTGGTCTGATGGAATTTAGCATGTATATCCACTTCATCTCACTTCTCGCCAATCTAGTTTCTATGTTATTGCTTTTCCAGTTAGATTTGATGTGTTGTATACCCAAGTACCTCTTTATTTGACGTTCACATTTACCATGAACAGTCTTAAAGTGTTCTGATAGAGGATGTGTGTCAAGACCTTTCCGGATATTGTACACATGCTCTGCCACTCTCACCTTAAGTGGTCTCGATGTTTTTCCAGTGTAGATGTACCCACATCCACATTCCAGAAGGTAGATCACATTTTTCGAGTGGCATGTTATAAAGTCATTGATTTTAAATGACTTTCCTTTATATTCAAATTCAGTGGTTTTTCTTGAGATATCATTTTTTGTGGTGGACTTGCACATAATGCAAGACCCACAGCGGTGGAACCCTTTATTGCACGACCTCACTGTACTGCTTTCTTGTAGACTACTTCGTACCACATGATCTTTTATGGACTTGGCTTTTTTGTATATGAAAACAGGTCTGGGTGGGAGATGACTCCCCAGAATTGGATCATCTAATAAGATACGCCAGTTGTTTTTAATTATCTTCTCGATCTTTTTATAATTACCACCATACTGAGTGATAAAAGCCCACTGGTAGGGATTGTCCACGCTGGCCTTTGTCTCCTTTTCTTTCAAAAGATCTCTCCTGTCGATTGAATCGACCATATTCTTTGCTACTGTCAATGATGCTGGATCATACCCTTTCTCCAGGAACCTATTGGACATTTCATCCATTTGTAAATTTAGGACAACAGGGTCTGTGCAATTTTCTCTTTAAGCGTTTGTACTGGCCCACCGGGATATTATTAAGCCATCTAAAATGATGTTCACTATTAATGTGCAAATATGCATTTGAGTCCGTTGGTTTGCGGTGCGTCTTAGTGCAAATGATTTGATCTTGAATGTATACCTTCAAATCTAAAAAGGCCAATTCTTCTTTGCTCTGACTGAATGTTAAGACAATGTTAAACTGGTTACTATTTAAAATCTCTTTAAAAGCTTCCAGAGACTCATCATCTCCATTCCAGATGCAAAAAATGTCGTCGATGAACCGCCACCAGCACACCAGGCCCGCTCCCCGCCCCCTCTCATGGTCTATGGTGAGACTTTCCCAATAGGCCATGTAGAGATTGGCGTAACTGGGAGCGAACCTGGTGCCCATGGCGGTTCCCTTAAGTTGAAGGTAGTAAGACCCGTCAAAATAAAAATAATTGTTCCGAAGGATAAAATCAATAGCTTCCACTAAAAAGGATTTAGTTTCCTCCTTAAAATCGCTTTTGTTTAAAAAATATTCAATGGCGATTTTTCCTTTGTCCCAATCTATTATGGTATATAAAGTGCTTACATCTGCACTAATTAAGGTGCTGTTGGTATCCCAGGATATCTTCTCTAGTTTTCTCAATATATCTCCTGTATCCTTCAAATAAGCACTAGTAGTGACTACCATAATCTGTAGAAAGGAGTCTACCATTGCAGAGAGATTGGACGTTATACTGTTGGTCCCGGTAATTATCGGGCGACCTGGAGGATGATTTACATCCTTGTGTATCTTGGGTAGCACGTAGATGGTGGGAGTGGAGGGATCACTTACATTGATGAATTCCTGTTCACTTTCTGTGATTGCTCCACTATCCACTGCCCTTTGTGTTAATACATTGAGTTTTTCTACAATGGTTCTAAGGGGGTCTGATTTTAATTTTTTATACGTGTCCTGATCTCCAAGCTGTCTGTACACTTCCTTTAGGTAGTAGTCTTTAGTCATAACTACCACTCCTCCCCCCTTGTCAGCGGGTTTTATGACAATTTTGTCATTAGATTGTAATGACTCCATCGCCTGGAATTCCTTTTTGGTGAGGTTCTTTTTCTTTGATCGTGGGATGGCCCTCAACTCCTTGGATACAATTGAATTAAAGCAATTGATACTCCCCCCTTTTATGTGTTGCGGGTAGAAGCTTGACTTCTTCTTGAATTTTGATACCTCAGTTTTTTCTCCCTTGTCCGATGGTTCTTTACTTAAAAAGAATTTTTTGAGGGTGATCTTTCTGATATACTTTTGGAGATCAATAAAGAGGTCAAATGGATTGGGGTCGCTGGATGGGGCAAATTTAAGTCCCTTCAGGAGTACACTTTGTTCATGCGGGGTTAGGATGTGGCCACTAATGTTGAATATTTTACTTTGGGTTTCAGTGGTACATACAGAATCTTCTGTTTGTGTATTTTCACTGTTAGCTGTAACTTGTTTCCTTTTGGTGGAGTTTTTTGGGGTTTTTTTTAAAATACCCCCTCTTTTGCCCCTCTTGGTGATTTTAACACGTATATTGGTCATTCCCTCCTCGGGGATCTTCGTCCCCTTTCTAAAAAATGACGACTATCCCTCAAAGTGGGTAATTTCTCTCGAGTTGCGTTTTCTTCAGTAAATCTCCCATCTCTATTGTTATAGTTCGAATTTACATTTCCCTTTTTTGTTGTATATTTTGGAGTTTGATGGTAGCCACTCCTCTCATCGAATCTATCATCCCTCCCTCTTAAATAAGAATTATGGGGGGGTCTATCAAACGTTTGCCTTCTATCCCAATTCTGATAATGGTTCCTTTGGGTTAAATCACTATTTCTATTAATCGGGGTGTTGTGAATGTTCCTTCTAGAACCCATAGTTTTACCCCTCCATACTGGAGTGGGAGCAATTTGTGGTCTCCCCTTCTGTGATTTGATATTTAATTTGGTGGATTCGGATAGGATTCCCTCTTTAGGTATATTGCAATCCCTCTGGAGTTTACGTTTTTTCCTATTTTTTAACTCCTTGGTATCTTTTTCCAATTTATGTAGTATTTCCTTCTCTCTCTCCTTTACTTCTTTCGACTCTATATAAGGATCAACTAGTGCTTTTAAGGATTCTATTTCCTCATTAGTCTCCATTAACGTTTTCTTTCTCTCCTTTATAATAAGTTCTATTAGAGATAGGCTGCAGTGTGTGAGTATTTTCTCCCACTCTTTAGAAAAACCCTCATTTTCGTTGGTAAATGAGCATTTTTTTGATATCAATAGACCTTTGGGTACTAATTGATTATTCAAATAATGTTCAAGTGTGGTCACCTCCCACCACAGCCTATTTTCTTTGATCATATATTTTTCTAGTTTATTTAAAACAGAGGGAAGATCTTCATCCTCCAAACATACTTCGCTGCAGGACTCCTCTAGGAATCCCTTTGATAGATTCTTTCTAGTTTCTCTATATGTAAACATCCCTGCTGCTCGTCTTTACTGATGCCGTGTGCTAACAATTGTTCAAATGGAAAGATATGGTATTTTCAAATGAGCGCAGTAAGTAGAATGGTGCTGCCCAGGTTCAAAAACAATGGAGGTACACACAAATCTCCAACATGAAACTCAAGCACAGGAAAAGTGTAATTGAACCCCTGGCGCGCTAATCTACTAGATGCATATTAAAATGATGAATGTACTGTGGATAGTACAAAAAGACAATATTTATTAAAAACACAGTCCCCAGCTGGGAATAGACAAAACACAAACAATAAAATGTACATGTGAAAGGAGGTGGTTTAAGAAAAGGAATACCAGTGTTTTCATAAAGTGCTAAAGTGCTCAAAGTCCTTTGTAAAAGCAGATGAAATCTCTCACCATAGTGTGCAGCCGCGGTGGGCTAGCTTTGTGAGAAGTGGCTATGGTCCCAGGCTGAATTGCCCAGCACCACCGCAGCGAGCGTATCAGCTTTATCACTGGTTCCCGAATCTCCACCAATTCTTTCCTTTATCCAAATAACGCGTTTCGGTCTTTTATTGGCCTTTCTCAAAGTTGGATAAGGGATATCATCCATGCAGGCTTTTTATTTCCATGCTAATTGCCATATCATGAGCAGTGATCCGTTACACCTGCGATTTCCGGGATCGTCAACCGGAAATGACGTAGATGCGTTCCAAATGCCGGGCCGGAAGTCGTTTTTGCGTTCCATTGTCCATATGTGGGTGATGCATACCAGATGCCTCGCCAGATGTGATTTTTGCGTTCCAATGGTAGATCTAACATCCGTGTATAGTCCCCGGAAGTCATACGTTCCAGGTACCACACCGGATGTAGTTTTTACGTTCCATTTGTAAATCCGTGTGTATTCACCAAAAATGAGGTGAATGCGTTCCAGGTACCGGATGTTGTTTTTTTGCGTTCCAATGGTACTTCCGCAATGTTCTCTTCCAATTATAAATGTATGCAGGTCAGACATCATTATGGGTGCAGATCAGAATATATTTTCCTTCACTTGTATTTTCAATTGATAGAATTTTATAAAAAATTACCCCATCTCTACCAAACTGGGTGGTACTTCATTCCCAACCTGTCCATCCCTATTACCAAGATGGGGTAAACTTGATTTCATATTCATGTCCATGTAATCGATCCGCATACACAAGGGGGGGAGAGAGAGATGGAGGAAAAAATATATAATTATATATTTTTTCCTCCATCTCTCCCTCCCCCCCTTGTGTATGCGGATCGATTACATTTATAATTGGAAGAGAACATTGCGGAAGTACCATTGGAACGCAAAAAAACAACATCCGGTACCTGGAACGCATTCACCTCATTTTTGGTGAATACACACGGATTTACAAATGGAACGTAAAAACTACATCCGGTGTGGTACCTGGAACGTATGACTTCCGGGGACTATACACGGATGTTAGATCTACCATTGGAACGCAAAAATCACATCTGGCGAGGCATCTGGTATGCATCACCCACATATGGACAATGGAACGCAAAAACGACTTCCGGCCCGGCATTTGGAACGCATCTACGTCATTTCCGGTTGACGATCCCGGAAATCGCAGGTGTAACGGATCACTGCTCATGATATGGCAATTAGCATGGAAATAAAAAGCCTGCATGGATGATATCCCTTATCCAACTTTGAGAAAGGCCAATAAAAGACCGAAACGCGTTATTTGGATAAAGGAAAGAATTGGTGGAGATTCGGGAACCAGTGATAAAGCTGATACGCTCGCTGCGGTGGTGCTGGGCAATTCAGCCTGGGACCATAGCCACTTCTCACAAAGCTAGCCCACCGCGGCTGCACACTATGGTGAGAGATTTCATCTGCTTTTACAAAGGACTTTGAGCACTTTAGCACTTTATGAAAACACTGGTATTCCTTTTCTTAAACCACCTCCTTTCACATGTACATTTTATTGTTTGTGTTTTGTCTATTCCCAGCTGGGGACTGTGTTTTTAATAAATATTGTCTTTTTGTACTATCCACAGTACATTCATCATTTTAATATGCATCTAGTAGATTAGCGCGCCAGGGGTTCAATTACACTTTTCCTGTGCTTGCATTACAGGAGAGTACCTTTACCACTTTGGGGTCTATTCAATTGATGGGGGTAATTCCAAGTTGATCGCAGCAGGATTTTAGTTAGCAATTGGGCAAAACCATGTGCACTGCAGGGGAGGCAGATTTAACATGTGCAGAGAGAGTTAGATTTGGGTGGGTTATTTTATTTCTGTGCAGGGTAAATACTGGCTGCTTTATTTTTACACTGCAAATTAGATAGCAGATTGAGCACACCCCACCCAAATCTAACTCTCTCTCACATGTTAAATCTGCCTCCCCTGCAGTGCACATGGTTTTGCCCAGTTGCTAACTGAATTCCTGCTGCGATCAACTTGGAATTACCCCCGATGTCGGATCCTTTCCGACGGAAAGGATCAGACATTTCATTATTCAATTTGCGGTCAGATCCGGCAGGTTTTGGCCGTTCCCGACAATGCCAATCCGACTTTTTTTAAACTCTGATTTGACATTGTCGGAAACGGGGCTATAACCTGTCGGATTTGGCCGCGAATCCGACAAAACACGTGGATACGCGGCTAATCCGCCGATCCACGTGTTTTCCGACAAGTCTGAATTTCTGATTTGTTGGATAAATGCCAGTTTCAGTAGGTTGAATTCGACTTTTAAATTTACGGAAACTGATGTTTATCCGACAAGTCGGGAATTCCAGGTTGAATTAAATAGACCCCATAGACTGTCTTGTTCTATTACTGCTTGTTCCCAACTGTAATGACATAAATGGTAATGTCCATTCATACCTCTCAATAGGCCAGATAGTGGCAGAACCTACCTGATCGCTGGCATGGAGTGGCCTATCAGGATTGGAAAGTGATTTGGACACATTGGCAGGATGGGGCAAATCACATGGCCCGTGGTCTTGATCTGGGCATAATGGGCTGTAGACCTCTTGTCTAAGTTCTATTTATCTTTACAACAATATATTCATGCTGAAAGATTGCTTTCTGGCATAGTCATAGCTTTCTAGATAAACTGGCCCTAGGGTGTCTACAGTGAGAAAACATCAATAGCAATAACAGACTAAACAAGTGAGATCAATATTTCTTAAGCCTGTTTATGTAACACTAAGGCGGATCTGACATCTGCAAGTAATTAGAAGTGACACTAATCAATAGATATGGAAATCCTGGGCAAAGGAGCCGCCTGTCCCTATTTTCAGGGACCGTTACGAATTTTAAAGCTTTCTTCCTGCTGGGAATGTTACAGTTTTTCACGATTGATCAAACGCTTTGTACAATTCCTAATATTCTGTATACACATCAAATTTTTCACTCTTCATTCTCATTCATAGTGGTATGTTTACTAAAGTACTGGTTTATAGAACTGTAGATGTTGCAACATCTCCACTTGTGACTTGTGTAAACCCACATTTAAGTAAATATAGCCCATATTCCCAGGGCTTAGTTTTTGCATCTGTCATAGATAACAACTAATATCTGACATTGTGGTAAAGTTCAGCAAGCGTCTCATGATGGGGATTGCAGTAAATCCCACCCAGACCTTATTGCACAAGATTCCGTTCTAGTTATTAGTACAGCAGCAAAGTGTTTGCAAATGATTTATAAATGTTGGAAGCTACGAGCAAAGGCTCGGCATGAGAATTCATGGAGGCTCAGTGATACCAGGTTCCAGGAACCTTTTCCCACCGATCCTTAAGCTGGGTACACACCTTCCGATGGTGCGACCCCGTGATGCGGCAGCGTGATGTGATGTATTAATTTCACAGTACACCCTAAATGATCCACTGTACGAAGGCACAATGTATTGTTACATGCTGCATATAACTGCAACCTGTCAGCCATGGATTCATCCTAATGGGTGTGCAGCGCATCCAATGGGATGATTCGATGTATGACGGTTTGAGGGTACACACCGATAGATTATTCCGATCTGCATCAGAACGGTATATTAGACCATAGACCTTAGTGTATACCCAGCTATAGTTTGGGTGTCATCAATGTTTGTTTGGGTTGGGTACACAAGGAATCTATAACTATGGTGAATATAATACCCTTTTCATACCGTCTGAGGCGGGTCACACCCGGGAGACTGACATGGGAGCTCCCAGTGTGCGACCCGCCTCAATACCCCCTTTGACACCGCAGACTGAACCCGGCAATATGCCGGGCTGGTGACGCGGCGTGGACGGTGCTGGGAGATCGCAAGATCTCCAAGCGCCGCCCGTCCATACACTGTGAACGGGAAACTGGTCGCACTGACCCGGCTCCCGTTCACACCGCACAGCGAGCCGCGTTGAACACGCGTTCAACCCTGCTCGCTAGCAGGGTTGAAATACCGGGTCTCTCAACCCGGTATATTGCCCCTGGGACCTTTCACACCGCACAGGAACACGGGTTATGCGCGCTCATGTGCCAATAACCCTTGTTCAAAGCTGCTGGGGTGAAAGGGGTATTAGTAGTATGCATGTATTCTATTTGGATGTTAAAGGAGGACTACAAGCAGCTTTACTTACAACAATCACTTCTGCTCTATTGTAGTTGCAGAATTCCACCATGGGAGAGATGTATTAAAGCTTGGAGAGAGATAATGTGGGACAGATTTACTTAGCCTTGGAGAGTGATAAAGTGGAGAGAGAGAAATTACCAATCTGCTCCTAACTGTCTTTTTCCAAACACAGGCCTTGACCGTTCAGTTCGGAACTGATTGGTCGTTACTTTGGGACTCATTTATCAACAAGTGATAAAACTCATTGTGAATGATAAATGGCACTCCAGCCAATCGGCTCCGACCTGTCATGTTTTAAAAATGACAGTTGGGAGCTCATTGGCTCTGCAGGAAACATGGGCACTTTAAGAAAGACTTTAGACTCTGGGTGTGCACTGGCTCCTCCCTCTATGCCCCTCCTCCAGACCTCAGTTTTAGACTGTGCCCAGAAGAGATGGGTGCACTGCAGGGAGCTCTCCTGAGTTTCCTGCTAAGAAAGCATTTTGTTAGGTTTTTTTCTTATTTTCAGGGAGCTCTGCTGGCAACAGACTCCCTGCATCGAGGGACTGAGGAGAGAGGAGCAGACCTACTTAAATGATAGGCTCTGCTTCTCGGCTACTGGACACCATTAGCTCCAGAGGGAGTGGAACACAGGTTCGTCCTGGGCGTTCATCCCAGAGCTGCGCCGCCGTTCTCCTCACAGAGCCGGAAGAAACGAAGAAAGAAGACTACTGAGGCGGCAGAAGCCCTCGGGTGCTTCACTGAGGTAACGCACAGCACTGCAGCTGTGCATCATTGCTCCCATACACCTCACACACTCCGGTCACTGTAAGGGAGCAGGGGGGGGGGGGGGCGCCCTGGGCAGCAATAGAATACCTCTCCTATGGCAAATGACTATATACATGTACAGGTGGGCACTGTACATGTATATAAAAGAGCCCCCGCCATATTTTATTAAGTTTGAGCGGGACAGAAGCCCGCCGCCGACACTGGACTGGATGGATATGTGGAATGTCTTGAATGCTAATGTAAATTTATTGCATAAGAGATTAGACAAGACTGAGGCTAGGGATCAGTCAGGTAGTCAGACCATGCCTGTCCCAGTGGCACCGGGACCTTCTGGGTCTCAGAAACGCACATTATCCCAGATCACTGAGACAGATACCGACACGGATTCAGATTCCAGTGTCGACTATGAGGATGCAAAATTACAGCCAAAAGTGGCTAAAGGTATTTGTTACATGATCATTGCTATTAAAGAGGTTTTGCATATTACTGAGGAACCCCCTGTCCCTGACACGAGGGTACACATGTATAAAGAGAGAGAGCCTGAGATCACCTTTCCGTCCTCATTTGAGCTAAGCGAATTGTGCGAAAAGGCTTGGGAATCTCCAGACAGGAGACTACAAGTTCCCAAAAGGATTCTTATGGCGTATCCCTTCCCACAAAAGGACAGGATACGATGGGAATCTTCGCCTAAAGTAGACAAGGCATTGACACGCTTATCCAAGAAGGTGGCACTGCCTTCCCAGGATACTGCTACCCTCAAGGATCCTGCGGATCGTAAGCAGGAAGTTACCATGAAGTACATTTACACACATTCTGGTACTATTGTTAGGCCGGCTATGGCATCGGCCTGGGTTTGTAGTGCTGTCGCAGCATGGACAGATTCCTTGTCTACGGAGATTGAGACCTTAGATAAGGATACCATTCTAATGACCTTAGAGCATATCAAGGATGCTGCGTTATATATGAGGGATGCTCAAAGAGACATTTGGGGGGAGGAGTTGTTTGGAGAAAGCCTCTCGGACCTTGTCTCTACTGCTACGGCTGGTAAATCGAATTTTTTACCTTATGTTCCCCCACAACATACTAAGAAGGCACCTCATTACCAAATGCAGTCCTTTCGTTCAAATAAAAGCAAAAAGGTACGGGGATCGTCCTTTCTTGCCAGAGGTAAAGGCAAGGGAAAAAAGCTGCACACAGCTAGTTCCCAGGAGCAGAAGTCCCCCCCCCCCCCCCCCCTCCCTACGTCTGCAAAATCCACCGCATGACGCTGGGGCTTCCCTGGGGGGGCCAGATCAAGTGGGGGCACGTCTTCGATTTTTCAGCCACGTCTGGGTTCACTCACAGGTGGATCCCTGGGCAATAGAGATTGTTTCTCAGGGATACAGGCTGGAATTCGAAGAGATGCTTCCTCGCCAGTTTTTCAAATCGGCTCTGCCAGCTTCTCCGTCAGAAAGGGAGTTAGTGTTAACTGCAATTCAAAAATTGTACCTGCAACAGGTGATAGTCAAGGTTCCTCTTCTCCAGCAAGGAAAGGGGTATTACTCAACCCTGTTTGTGGTTCCGAAACCGGACGGTTCGGTCAGACCCATTTTAAATCTGAAATCCCTGAACCTGTACTTGAAAAGTTCAAGTTCAAGATGGAATCGCTCAGAGCGGTCATCGCCAGCCTGGAGGGGGGGGGGGGGGGGGGGGGGATTGGATGGTTTCCCTGGACATAAAGGATGCTTACCTTCATGTTCCGATTTTTATTCCTCACCAGGCGTTCCTGAGATTTGCGGTACAGGACTGTCATTACCAATTTCAGACGTTGCCGTTAGGGCTTTCCACGGCCCCGAGAATTTTCACCAAGGTAATGGCGGAAATGATGGTGCTCCTGCGCAAGCAGGGTGTCGCAATTATCCCATACTTGGACGATCTCCTCATAAAGGCGAGATCTCGAGAGAAGTTACTGGACAGCATGTCACTGTCAGTGAGGACGTTGCAACAGCACAGCTGGATTCTCAATATTCCGAAGTCCCAGCTGGTTCCTACAACGCGTCTGACCTTTTTGGGCCTGATTCTGGACACAGAACAGAAAAAGGTTTTTCTTCCGATGGAAAAGGCTCAGGAGCTCATAGCTCTGGTCAGGAACCTATTAAAGCCAAAAAAGGTTTCAGTGCTTCACTGCACCCGTGTCCTGGGGAAGATGGTGGCATCGTACGAGGCCATCCCCTTCGGCAGGTTCCATGCGAGGACTTTTCAATGGGACCTACTGGACAAATGGTCCGGGTCTCATTTACAAATGCATCAAAGGATCACCCTGTCTCCCAGAGCCAGGATATCTCTCCTGTGGTGGCTGCACAGTGCTCACCTCCTGGAAGGCCGCAGGTTCGGCATTCAGGACTGGATCCTGGTGACCACAGACGCGAGCCTCCGAGGTTGGGGAGCAGTCACACAGGGAAGAAATTTCCAAGGACTTTGGTCGAGTCAAGAGACTTGTCTTCACATCAACATCATGGAACTAAGGGCCATATACAACGCCCTACGTCAAGCGGAGATCTTACTTCGCAATTGTCCAGTTCTGATCCAGTCAGACAACATCACTGCAGTAGCTCATGTAAACTGCCAAGGCGGCACAAGGAGCAGAGTGGCAATGGCGGAAGCCACCAGAATTCTTCGCTGGGCGGAGAATCATGTAAGCGCTCTGTCAGCAGTGTTCATTCCGGGAGTGGACAACTGGGAAGCAGACTTCCTCAGCAGGCACGATCTGCATCCGGGAGACTGGGGACTTCATCAGGAAGTCTTCGCGCACATTGCAAGTCGGTGGGGACTACCCCAAATAGACATGATGGCATCCCGTCTCAACAAAAAGCTACAAAGGTATTGCGCCAGGTCAAGAAACCCTCAGGCGGTATCTGTGGACGCCCTAGTGACACCGTGGGTGTTCCAGTCGGTCTATGTATTTCCCCCTCTTCCTCTCATACCCAAGGTGTTGAGAATGGTAGGAGGGAGAGGAATGAGAACAATCCTAATTGTTCCAGATTGGCCACGAAGGACCTGGTATCCGGATCTGCAAGAAATGCTCACAGAAGATCCGTGGCCTCTTCCTCTAAGGCAGGACCTGTTACAACAAGGTCCCTATCTGTTCCAAGACTTACCGCGGCTGCGTTTGACGGCATGGCGGTTGAACGCCGGATCCTAGCGGAAAAAGGTATTCCGGATGAGGTCATTCCTACGCTAATAAAGGCTAGGAAGGACGTGACGTCTAAACATTATCACCGAATATGGCGAAAATATGTTTCTTGGTGTGAGGCCAGGAATGCTCCTACGGAAGAATTCCATCTAGGCCGTTTTCTTCACTTCCTACAAACTGGAGTTAATTTGGGCCTGAAATTAGGCTCCATTAAAGTTCAGATTTCGGCCTTATCCATTTTCTTTCAAAGGGAATTGGCCTCTTTACCTGAAGTACAGACTTTTGTGAAGGGAGTACTGCATATTCAGCCTCCTTTTGTACCTCCGGTGGCACCTTGGGACCTTAACGTGGTGTTAAGTTTCCTTAAGTCGCATTGGTTTGAACCACTTAAAACAGTGGAGTTGAAATATCTCACTTGGAAGGTGGTCATGTTGTTAGCCTTGGCTTCGGCTAGGCGAGTTTCGGAATTGGCGGCTTTATCACATAAAAGCCCCTATCTGGTTTTCCATATGGATAGAGCGGAGTTGCGGACCTGTCCTTAATTCCTACCTAAGGTGGTCTCATCCTTTCATATGAACCAACCTATTGTCGTGCCTGTGGCTACATGTGACTTGGAGGATTCAGAGTCCCTTGATGTGGTCAGGGCTTTGAAAATGTACGTGGCCAGAACGGCTAGGATCAGAAAAACAGAAGCACTGTTTGTCCTGTGTGCAGCCAACAAGGTTGGCGGCCCTGCTTCAAAGCAGACTATTGCTCGCTGGATCTGTAACACGATTCAGCAGGCTCATTCTACGGCAGGATTGCCGTTACCGAAATCGGTTAAGGCCCATTCCACTAGGAAGGTGGGCTCGTCTTGGGCGGCTGCCCGAGGGGTCTCGGCACTACAGCTGCTACTTGGTCGGGGTCAAACACTTCTGCAAAGTTCTATAAGTTTGATACCCTGGCTGAGGAGGACCTCCTGTTTGCTCAATAGGTGCTGCAGAGTCATCCACACTCTCCCGCCCGTTTGGGAGCTTTGGTATAATCCCCATGGTCCTTACGGAGTCCCAGCATCCTCTAGGACGTTCGAGAAAATAAGATTTTACACTTACCGGTAAATCTATTTCTCGTAGTCCGTAGAGGATGCTGGGCGCCCGTCCCAAGTGCGGACTTCTTCTGCAAGACTTGTATATAGTTATTGCTTACATAAGGGTTATATTATAGTTCATCGGTTTGGACCGAGACTATGTTTGTTCATACTGTTAACTGGGTAGTTTCTCACAAGTTATACGGTGTGGCTGGTATGAATCTTGCCCTTGGATTAACAAAAATCCTTTCCTCGTACTGTCCATCTCCTCTGGGCACAGTTTCTCTAACTGAGGTCTGGAGGAGGGGCATAGAGGGAGGAGCCAGTGCACACCCAGAGTCTAAAAGTCTTTCTTAAAGTGCCCATGTCTCCTGCGGAGCCGTCTATTCCCCATGGTCCTTACGGAGTCCCAGCATCCTCTACGGACTACGAGAAATAGATTTACCGGTAAGTGTAAAATCTTATTTTATCACTCGTTGATTAAATGGGCCCCCTTATTTCTCTTTTATCTCCAAGGTTTGATACATCTCCTCCCCAGAACATGTAGCTGCTGTACCTCAAGAATTGTGAAACTAATGAGCTTGTTGTAACCCACCCTGTGATTATGCAAGCTGGGAGACTGGGGTTTGGGATGTAGTATCCCATGTGTGTTATGGACAGCTGCGTGCAACCAGCATCAAAGGGTCCCTGGAAATGGTTTTCAAATGTTAGGAAATGTGGTCCCATGAACTATGGTATCGATTTGATTATTAACTTTTAGTGTGAGTTTCATCCCTCGCTTAACACCGTGGCATTGAAATAGTCATTACTATGACAAAATCAAAATGGCTGCCACCTTGCTTCTATTCTGATGAGTACGGTTAGGTGTTGCCTGAAGAAATTTGAATAGTTGAGATACATTTAGGCAATTTCTGAGAGTCCTGAATGTGGACTAGTGCTCCTAGGGAAGGAGGTGACACTCCTGGCTGCCTTCCCAATTCTCCTGAGAAGTGGGCTGTGTGAGGGGAGTGACTACTCTATTTGCTATAAATGGCGTCCTAACTTCCCCTCCTTTTGTATTGCCGTACCACATGTAGGGCCTAATTCAAGGTTTATTGCAAAACATTTTCCTCTAATGGGCAAAACCATGTGCAGTGCAGGTGGGGCAGATGTAACATGTGCAGAGACAGTTGGATTTGGGTGGGTTATATTGTTTCTGTGCAGGATAAATACTGGCTGCTTTATTTTTACACTGCAATTTAGATTTCAGTTTGAACACATCCCACCCAAATCTAACTCTCTCTGCACATGTTATATCTGCTTCACCTGCACTGCACATGGTTTTGCCCATTAGAGAAAAATTTTGTTTTGCAATCAACCTTGAATAAGGCCCATAATCAATTTTTATTGCAGGGGCATGGCTGTAATGATTTGTTTGGTTCTCTCGAAACTGGACCTGGCCCTCCACTGTCTTCCGGAGGCAAGAAGAGAAAAGCTGGATTTGAGAGTTGGGAGGGGACACGTCTAATAGGCCCCATAAATCTACGATGGATCAGGGCAATTCCAATATGTTGCATTTCCTTGAGTACAGATCAAAATATTATCGGGATCAGCAAATCAGGGATTTTTAACCTGCAGAATTTCCCAGATTCCCCGCCAGATCGCCTATCCGTGAAGTATCAGGGAATCTGTACCATGACGTGTGGCCCGCATTAGCTATTTTCTAAATGCAGTGAAAAGGAAAAAAGTTGCCCTGTATTTGCTACAGTACGTGACATTTCCCTTATTGCAAACATAAATTGCATTTGCCCTCGTTGGACTGCAACATTTGTCTGGGTACACATTTATTTCTAGCTCCTAAATGAGGTCTGCTGATTGTGATTATGACATATTATCTGTCTTTGGCTCTGGCCTTACATGTTGCACAAAAGCATCTTCTGTTACTGACCTGATGGACACACATTTATAAAGGACTCCTCTTTAATAAAACTTCTCCTTTCAATGCAAAATATTTGCTTAATTAGACGTAATCAATAACGTGTCCATATTTGTAGCAGAATAATTGTATTTTGGGACAGTAACTAATTATCTGTCTTTTTTTTCCTGCAGCCTGTGTATTTCGTTACAACTTGCTGTCCCTGGTCTACCTGTTGTTCCTACTACTATTACCATGGTTCGCTGGTCCCACCGCCCACAGCATGAAAGGTAATACATTGCTTGGTGCACACTCCTGCTGGAGCACGAATGGAGGCCGCTGTATAATCACTTGTCAATCAGGAGACTGACAGACAGTAATATCCGCCTCAAGCATGCCAAATCAAAGCTGCTTCCATCTACACAGCAGCCCTGCATGGTACAGTGCAGAAAGTGTTAATCTGACTCGCACAGCAGCCCCTATAAAGTCAATTTAATAATGGAGAAGGTGCTACAGTCTATTGCAGGCATTTCCAACCACGGTCCTCAAGGCACACCAACAGTGCAGGTTTTAGTGATATCCAGGCTTCAGCACAGATGTTAAATCAAAATAACTGAGGTACTAATTAAGTCACCTGTGTTCAAGCCTGGATATCACTAAAACCAGGACTGTTAGTGTGCCTTGAGGACCGCGGTTGGGAAACACTGGTCTATTGCATACATAATACCAGATACACACTCATTCAGGAGAGTGCTGCAGCTTCCCACTTACATAACCCCAGGTACATTTATTCCGGAGAGTGCTGCAGCTTCCCACTTCCATAACGCCAGGCTCACTCATTCAGGAGAGTGCTGCAGCTTCCCACTTCCATAACACCAGGCTCACTCATTCAGGAGAGTGCTGCAGCTTCCCACTTCCATAACCCTAGGCACATGTATTCAGGAGAGTGCTGCAGCTTCCCACGTCCATAACGCCAGGATCACTCATTCAGGAGAGTGCTGCAGCTTCCCACTTCCATAACGCCAGGATCACTCATTCAGGAGAGTGCTGCAGCTTCCCACGTCCATAACGCCAGGATCACTCATTCAGGAGAGTGCTGCAGCTTCCCACTTCCATAACGCCAGGATCACTCATTCAGGAGAGTGCTGCAGCTTCCCACGTCCATAACGCCAGGATCACTCATTCAGGAGAGTGCTGCAGCTTCCCACTTCCATAACGCCAGGATCACTCATTCAGGAGAGTGCTGCAGCTTCCCACGTCCATAACGCCAGGATCACTCATTCAGGAGAGTGCTGCAGCTTCCCACTTCCATAACGCCAGGATCACTCATTCAGGAGAGTGCTGCAGCTTCCCACGTCCATAACGCCAGGATCACTCATTCAGGAGAGTGCTGCAGCTTCCCACTTCCATAACGCCAGGATCACTCATTCAGGAGAGTGCTGCAGCTTCCCACGTCCATAACGCCAGGATCACTCATTCAGGAGAGTGCTGCAGCTTCCCACTTCCATAACGCCAGGATCACTCATTCAGGAGAGTGCTGCAGCTTCCCACGTCCATAACGCCAGGATCACTCATTCAGGAGAGTGCTGCAGCTTCCCACTTCCATAACGCCAGGATCACTCATTCAGGAGAGTGCTGCAGCTTCCCACGTCCATAACGCCAGGATCACTCATTCAGGAGAGTGCTGCAGCTTCCCACTTCCATAACGCCAGGATCACTCATTCAGGAGAGTGCTGCAGCTTCCCACGTCCATAACGCCAGGATCACTCATTCAGGAGAGTGCTGCAGCTTCCCACTTCCATAACGCCAGGATCACTCATTCAGGAGAGTGCTGCAGCTTCCCACGTCCATAACGCCAGGATCACTCATTCAGGAGAGTGCTGCAGCTTCCCACTTCCATAACGCCAGGATCACTCATTCAGGAGAGTGCTGCAGCTTCCCACTTCCATAACGCCAGGATCACTCATTCAGGAGAGTGCTGCAGCTTCCCACTTCCATAACCCTAGGCACATTTATTCAGGAGAGTGCTGCAGCTTCCCACTTCCATAACGCCAGGATCACTCATTCAGGAGAGTGCTGCAGCTTCCCACTTCCATAACCCTAGGCACATTTATTCAGGAGAGTGCTGCAGCTTCCCACTTCCATAACGCCAGGATCACTCATTCAGGAGAGTGCTGCAGCTTCCCACGTCCATAACGCCAGGCTCACTCATTCAGGAGAGTGCTGCAGCTTCCCACTTCCATAACACCAGGCTCACTCATTCAGGAGAGTGCTGCAGCTTCCCACTTCCATAACCCTAGGCACATTTATTCAGGAGAGTGCTGCAGCTTCCCACGTCCATAACGCCAGGATCACTCATTCAGGAGAGTGCTGCAGCTTCCCACTTCCATAACACCAGACACACTCATTGAGGAGAGTGCTGCAGCAAATTACTCACTTCATTGCTGGCAGTATCAGGCTGCCAGCAACGCACCTAAGGACAGGGACACCGTTGGACTTTGCCAAAGAGTTAAGTTAAATACTGGGGCCATATTTGTTAATATTGTTGCAATAGTACATGAAATCTGTCGCTGACAATTAGCATTGTTACTAAATGGAGCCCTTAGCATCTCCACTATAATAGCATAGGAATATGTGGGTTGGAGAGGTTTTATGCTTCCCAAAAAAGTTTTCCCAAAGCGGAGAATTTTGACTCCTCTTCAGTGATGCTATAATGTACACTGATGTGATTTCTCTTCTTTTTTTATATAGTGCATATAAGTTTGCACAAGCAGTCATTGTGAGGAGCACTGTTACACAATTCAGTGATGAAACAAATACATGGAAAATCGGTAGAAAACCTGAGGTTTTTTTTCCTTTTATTTACTATATTTTATATAGGGCATGGGGAAAACCCCCATATAGAAATCCTACATCCCAAACGTTCCGGATTACAGATTCCATACCTGTAAGGCATTAGTACTGCGTGGAATGTTGTTTATGGACAGACTTTCTGCCTTACCCCAGTAACTGCACCAGGCCTAATAAACCTGCCCCAGACCTATCCGTATAGAGGCTGGTTGTATGAGGGACTCTCTATGCCAGCAGTGTCATCCGAGGTCACTTGCACATTACCATGCAGTGAGGAAGGAGCTGATTAGTAGCTGTCATCCCCTCAGTGAAAGACGGCTTCTCACTACTTTCAGTCTTCTAATTACTCTCATTTTAGTCCTTTTTTTTTTTAATGCTTCCTTTTTTACCCCACCAGTTTCTCTCCTGCAGTCCCTGACTCTTGTGTTCTATATGCGTCTGTCTCCTCTCTCTCGTCTGCACTTGCACAGTCTCTTTTCCCTCTCCCTGCGCTGCTGAACAGATATCTCTCCGCTAGTGTTTGTTTTCATGGTTGTCTGCAATGTTTCCAGTCTTTCTGGTTTTATCAGACATTCTTGGGATGTTCCAAACCGTTACTCCCCTCCCCTGTATTTTATACCCATTCTCTACGTAGCGCCTGATGTCTCCTTTGCCTGTCTTTCTACCCCCCTCCCTCCCCCCTCCATTCTGTCCTCTCTGCCAAGTTGCCTCTTCGTATAAACCTTCCCTTGTTTGAGTTCCTCTTACTTTTCCTATCCTCTGTCCCGCAGCTCTTACAGTTTATCTTCAGTAAATATATATTTATTTTTACATCATGGTGATATGACCCTGCATGCTCCTTGCCGCTTCTGGAAAACACTTCTTTCTTTGGATGGGCCGGTTATATTTATCCTGACAACCGTATAATAAGCTCTTCTAAGTAAGATAGATCCACGCTGTCAAAATGGGGCTGAGGATTTTTTATTTTTTTTATGTTACTTTTTTGTAGTACCCCTTTTTTGCTTCTTTGTTCTGTAACTAGGCCTTGTCCATCACTCAGCCATCTTGTGGGCTCCACCAATATTTGCTAGGAACCGGTGACTGTGCATTTATAGGCTGCATTCAGATAATTAGTTCAGTAAACAAAATGGCTACCTCCTCTGAAGTCCATAATGGTTTCTGCTTAAAAATGTAATGTGTTGTTTATTACGGCAGTATACTATCGCAATGATTTGACACCCAGCACTGTCACTGTATAGTGGGGCGTTTAGGATCTGAGGATGATGATCCTACGTTCAGCGAATGTGTCCCCGCTCACCATGCTAAACAGAAGCCTCTGGTTCACTTGGAAATACAGTGCTGTTTTTGAGGGATGGTAGAGGTATTGCAGCCTGCCATTACCCCTTTCACATCGCAAAAATAACCCGGTATCCACTTGGCATATTGCCGGGTCAGTGTGCGATGTGAAAGGGGCCTTGGAGAATTCCCGGGTCGCCTGACCCGGTAATTCAACCCGGGTTATAAGAGGGGTTATTCCCAGGTTGAATACTGGGTCAGGGGCAGTGAAAACGGGTTCCCGGGTCAATGAGACCCAGACCCATTTACTACATAGGGAGAGACGGCGCGGAGATGAGCTCATCTCCCAGTGCCGCCTCCATCCCCTCTCCCGCTGCCAGCCCCCCCCCCCCGTCGCTATGGCAACCGCCCCAGCATATTGCCGGGTCGACGCGGGTCAGTGTGCGATGTGAAAGGGGCCTTAGAGAATTCCCTGGTCGCCTGACACGGTAATTCAACCCGGGTAATAAGAAGGGTTATTCCCGGGTAAAATACCGGGTCAGTGCAGTGAAAACGGGTTCCCGGTCAATGTGATCCAGACCCATTTACTACATAGGGAGAGGTGACGTGGAGATGAGCTCATATCCCAGTGCCACCTCCACCTCCTCTGCCAGCTCCACCCCCTGTCGCTATGGCAACTGGCCCGGCATATTGCCGGGTCTGGAAGCCAGCGCTGAGGCTCCAGTGCCGGATCCCACCCGGTAAGGACCCGTTTCCAATTCCTGGGTGGGATCCGGCATTGGATGTGTGAAAGGGGTACTAGCGATCCAGAAAAGCTTGCGCACACCACTGCCATGGGCGTAGCTTATAGTAGGTGCCATTGCTATGGGGCCCAGAGGCTAAAGGGTCCCACGTTTTGGCGCCTGACTCAGCTGCACACAGGTTATAGGTGTCACAACTGAGGGCTGGTGTTGGTCTGAAACGGCCTCCGTTGTAAGGGCTGGTGTAAAGGTAAATCTGGGTAGCAGAATAGGACTCTTAAGGTGGGTACACACTATTAGATATATCTGCAGATCAATTGATCTGCAGATATATCTATGTACGGATCGGGCAGTGTGCTGTGCATACACACTGCCCGATCCGTCGGGGGACTGACGTCATGAACTGGGCGGGCGGGCGCACCGCCGGCCGCCGCAGCATGTGTACGGGCGGTCGGCCGACCGCCCCGTACACACACAGCGACGCGCCAATATATCGTTAGATATATTGGCTGTCGGCTGTGCTGCGCGGCCGACGCGATACGTCTGTGAACGACGAAGTTCACAGACGTATCGCCCGTACACACTGGCCGACGGTCCCGCGATGTATCGGCCGTTCAAGAGAACGGCCGATACATCGACCAGTGTGTACGGGCCTTTAGACATAGAGGATTTCTACCACCAATGCCCGAAGATGTGACCACGACAACAAAGATAAAAATGTTTATTTATTGATTTATGAATGTTTGTTTATTGAACACAGTTCTGGTGGTACACCGACAGTAGCACAGTTATGATATGAGAAATGGTTAAAAGCAGTATACAGTTCCACAAGAAATAGCAGTTGTAATATTCCCTTAGGTGTGGTATCCGCACAAAGCTAGCTCGGGAGATTAGGAGATGGAAAGTCCTTTTACCAACATCTAGGTGCTGTAGAGTAGATGAAAGCTGGAACTGGTCAGCAGGTGTAATACAGAGGCTGAACGTACTGCAGAATGAATGATGCTTGTAGACTGCCGGTTTTGCCGGATGGAACGGATAATGAAGAACTGTGAATGAAGTGCGGATGAACCAGTGTTAGCAGCGGAGTTGAATGACACTGGTGATGCTAGAGATCGATGAATTGAGAAAACATATGACTTGAATACTGTAGATCACTGGAACACCGATGGCGGAGCATCGATGACAATAGGTAGCTGAACACCACTGGAAGCCCAATGCTGGAAGCTGGTGTTTTTGAAGCACTGCCAATAGCAGAAGGCAATGAGGATACTATGGAGTCAGGCAGGCACCGCAGGGTGGGATTTGGTGCTGGTCTCTGCAGAACTGGAGACTCAGGAGCTGGAATACCTGGAACACAGTAGTAACAGAGAGCAGAGACAGGATACACTGGAAATGACAACCAAAGCACTGACCACTTCCTGGTCTAGGATGAGTCCCTTTATACCCTCCGCAGTGCAGGGATTGGATCTGCAATTAGGCAGAGCTCAGTGAGACTGTAGATTGGTGGAAATATCATCATGTGATCAGAATCAACATGGCTGCGCCCATACTGGTTCTTGGAGGGAAACTTGGTTTGTAATTCCATGTGGAGCTTTCACAGTAATGGCGGCAGCGGCCGCAGGACACAGTGAATGTCAAACTGCACAGCAACCTCCCAGAGCCGGCGGCGAAAGCTACAGCGGATGGCAGGCGCCGCACAGACCTGTAGTGCTTTACTATAGTAATTGCGGCAAAGGCTGCAGCTGACAGGAGACGCCACACAGATCCGTCCATGCGCTGAGGGCGCAGCAATGGTGGCGGAGGCCGCAACTGACAGGAGACGCTATGCAGAGCCATCCTAGTGATGAGAGTACAGTAATGGCGGCGGAGGCCGCAATGAGCTAGAAACACCATTCCATTTAAGAGTTCCCTATGACAGGACTTGCGGACTGGCAGAGAGGAAATATGAAGTAAGGACATTTAGCAACATGATTGAGACCCGGCCCTGGAACGCTGAGCCAGCCTCAGAAGACACCTAAAAGGTAAAAAATTATGTCCAGTAGTCCGGATCGTGACACCAGGTTCATGGAAATGTCTGTTAAGCACTGTGTACTGGCAACAGTACAATGTGGCATGTTAACTCGCGTTCCTCACGCCCCCCTCCCCCCCCATCCTGGGGGTCGCCACGGTGGTGGTGTTTGGCTCCTGCTACCCTCTAGCTACTCATATCAACTGATACCCCCAGAATCATCCCTTACATTCTCTACATTTGAGGTCCATGCTATAAGCTTCTTCCAACCTGTTCATCTACGAGTAGCTGTCATTTACTGCCCCTTGGCATGCCCTCCGAATTCCTTGACAACTTTGCTTCCTCACTTCCTCTCCTGACATTCCCTCCATTATCCTAGGCGATACATCCCTATCGATCAGGCCCGTAACTAGGTGTGGGCGGATGGTGCCTAGCACACAGCACATTTGCGCTGTGGGCGCACCATCCACACCCACCTCGATTGGCCGCCACTAGATACAGTGCACCCCCCTATAATAAATAATAGTAGCGTTGCACCCGGCTCCTTCTATACCGCTACTGATTTACAATATAGCTTCCGCACTGGGCACTGCAGTCATCCGACTGTCTCTTTGTGTGCTCCACCCCGCTCTCCCCCTCATTGACTCCTGCAGCAGCACAATTGTCTCCTCTCACACCATACAGTGCAGGACGAGCAGGGAGCCGCGCAGGGGATGCCGAGAGTATGGAGTTTTTTTTAATAAACCAATAGTTGTATCCTGCGCTCTCCTTCTATGGGTACGGGTATGTGGCAGCAAAATTGCAAATGAGGCTAAACTCACACACCTAACAAAGAATACACAATAATAAAATAAGGATTTGCAACTGCGCCTGAAAATATATCAATTGGCAATGTTTGGTAATATACCTGTTTTATTTTGTCACCAATTACCTTGGGATATGCTACATACGTGTTAATGTATTCACAAAATGATGTTTCTATAATTACACAAAAGGAAAAATGAAGGAAAAAAAAGAAGAAAAATAATAATAGTAGACAATATTGTAGAAATGATGCTACTAATAAAAAATAAAAAAAAAAATAGGAAAATATGAAAAATATATAAGTATACACACAGTACACTATAAAAACAAGTGTAGATAATGAGTCCAGGTAATGTGCTGGAAAGGAGCGTGGCGTCCCACCTCCTTAATATTGCACTGTGAAGTTTGAACAAGGGGGGTAATTCCAAGTTGATCGCAGCAGGATTTTTGATAGCAATTGGGCAAAACTATGTGCACTGCAGGGGAGGCAGATATAACATGTGCAGAGAGAGATAGATTTGGGTGGGGTGTGTTCAATCTGCAATCTAATTTGCAGTGTAAAAATAAAGCAGCCAGTATTTACCCTGCACAGAAATAAAATAACCCACCCAAATATATATTTTGATATAAAAGCGCTGTATATCTGGGAATTTGTTTCCAGTAGCAGTTGGCGCTGGGTGTGTGCTGGCATACTCTCTCTCTCTCTCTCTCTCTGTCTCTCCAAAGGGCCATATTGGGGAACTGTCTCCATATAGATATATCCCTGAGTGTGTGGGGGTGTCGGTACGCGTGTGTCGGCATGTATGAAGCGGAAGGCTCATTTAAGGAGGAGGTGGAGCAGATGATTGTGGTGTCTCCGTCGGCAACGCCGACACCTGACTGGTTGGACATGTTGAATGTTTTAAATGCAAATGTGTCTTTATTACATCAGAGATTGGACAAAGCAGAGTCCAGGGATAGAACAGGGAGTCAATCAATGGCTTTGACTGTGTCACAGGGCCCCTCAGGGTCTCAGAAACGTCCCCTGTCCCAAGTAGCAGACACTGATACTGACACGGATTCTGACTCCAGTGTCGACTACGATGATGCGAGGTTACACCCAAGGGTGGCCAAAAGTATTCATTATATGATTATTGCAATAAAGGATGTTTTGCATATCACTGATGACCCCTCTGTCCCTGACAAGATGGTACACATGTTTAAGAAAAAGAACCCTGAGGTAACCTTTCCCCCATCTCATGAGCTGAACGCGTTATTTGAAAAAGCGTGGGAAACTCCAGACAAACTCCAGACAAGAAAACGCGCTTGTCCAAAAAGGTGGCGCTACTGTCTCCAGACACGGCGGCCCTCAAGGATCCTGCTGATCGCAGACAGGAAACTACCTTAAAATCAATTTATATACATACGGGTTCCTTGCTCAGACCGGCAATAGTGTCGGCTTGGGTTTGTAGCGCTGTTGCGGCTTGGACGGATATTTTGTCAGCTGACATTGATACCCTGGATAGGGATACCATTTTATTGACCTTAGGTCATATTAAAGACGCAGTCTTAAATATGAGAGACGCTCAGAGAGACGTTGGTCTGCTAGGTTCGAGAGCCAACGCCATGGTGATTTCTGCTAGGCGAGCCCTGTGGACCCGCTAATGGACGGGTGATGCCGACTCAAAGAAACATGGAAGTTTTACCTTACAAAGGTGAGGATTTATTTGGGGAAGGTCTCGCCGACCTGGTTTCCACAGCTACCGCGGGTAAATCTACTTTTTTACCTTATGTTTCTCCACAGCAAAAGAAAACGCCGCAATATCAGATGCAGTCCTTTCGGTCGCATAAGTCAAGAGGTCGGGGCTCTTCCTTCCTCGCCAGGGGTAAGGGTAGTGGGTAAAAACTGCCTGCTACAGCTAATTCCCAGGAGCAGAAGTCCTCCCTGGCTTCTACTAAATCCACCGCATGACGCTGGGGCTCCACTGAGGGAGTCCGCGCCGGTGGGGGCACGTCTTCGACTCTTAAGCCACGTCTGGGTTCAGTCAGACGTGGATCCTTGGGCAATGGAAATTGTATCCCAGGGTTACAAGCTGGAATTCGAAGACGTGCCTCCTCGCCGGTTTTTCAAATCGGCCTTACCTGCTTCGTCCCCAGAAAGGGGGATAGTTTTAGCTGTAATTCAAAAACTGTGTCAACAACAAGTGGTTGTCGAGGTTCCCCTAGTTCAACAGGGGAAGGGGTACTATTCAACCCTATTTGTGGTCCCGAAACCGGATGGCTTGGTCAGACCCATTCTAAATTTAAAATCCCTAAACCTGTACTTAAAAAAGTTCAAATTCAAGATGGAATCGCTCCAGTTATCTCCAGCTTGGAAGGGGGGATTTTATGGTGTCACTAGACATAAAGGATGCATACCTTCATGTCCCCATATATCCCCCTCATCAAGCATACCTGAGATTCGCTGTACAGGACTGTCATTACCAGTTTCAGACGTTGCCGTTTGGGCTTTCCACGGCCCCGAGGATTTTCACCAACGTAATGGCGGAAATGATGGTGGTCCTGCGCCGGCAGGGAGTCACAATTATCCCATTCTTGGACGATCTCCTGATAAAAGCGAGATCGAGAGATCAGTTGCTGAAAAGCGTGTCGCTCTCCCTGAGAGTGCTGCAGCAACATGGCTGGATTCTAAATCTATCAAAGTCGCAGTTGGTTCCAACGACTCGGCTATCTTTCTTAGGCATGATTCTGGACACGGAACAAAAGAGGGTTTTTCTCCCAATGGAAAAAGCCCAGGAACTCCAGAACATGGTCAGAGACCTGTTAAAACCGTAAAGAGTGTCGGTCCATCAATGCACTCGAGTACTGGGGAAAATGGTGGCGACCTACGAGACCATCCCCTTCGGCAGGTTTCATGCGAGGACGTTTCAGTGGGACCTTCTAGACAAGTGGTCCGGGTCCCATCTTCAAATTCATCAGAAAATAAGCCTGTCCCCCAGGGCCAGGGTGTCTCTCCTGTGGTGGCTGCAGAGTGCTCACCTTCTAGAGGGTTGTAGGTTCGGCATTCAAGACTGGGTTCTGGTGACCACGGACGTGAGCCTCCGAGGATGGGAAGCAGTCACACAAGGAAGAAACTTTCAGGAATATGGTCAAGCCAGGAGGCTTGTCTACACATCAACGTACTGGAATTGAGGGCCATATACAACGGCCTACGTCAAGTGGAGAATCTTCTTCGCGACCTACCGGTTCTGATTCAATCAGACAATGTCGCAGCCGTGGCTAATGTTAACTGCCAAGGCGGAACAAGGAGCAGAGTGGCAATGGCGGAAGCCACCAGGATTCTGCGCTGGGCGGAAAATCACATAAGCGCTTTGGCAGCAGTCTTCATTCCGGGAGTGGACAACTGGGAAGCGGACTTCCTCAGCAGACACGATCTCCATCCAGGAGAGTGGGGACTTCATCAAGAAGTTTTTGCAGAGATAACAAGTCATTGGGGACTTCCTCAAATAGACATGATGGAGTTACGCCTCAACAAGAAGCTTCGGAGGTATTGTGCCAGGTCAAGGGACCCTCAGGCAGTCGCAGTGGATGCCCTGGTGACACCGTGGGTGTTTACAGTCGGTCTATGTGTTCCCTCCTCTTCCACTCATCTCAAAGATATTGAGAATCATAAGACGGAAAATAGTGCAGACAATACTCATTGTTCCAGATTGGCCTCGAAGGGCCTGGTATTCAGATCTTCAGGAAATGCTCACAGAAGATCCGTGGCCTCTTCCTCTTAGAGAGGACCTGTTGCAACAGGGGCCCTGCGTGTCCCAAGACTTACCGTGGTTACGTTTGACGGCATGGCGGTTGAACACCGAATCCTAGCTGGGAAAGGCATTCCAGAAGAAGTCATCCCTACTCTGATAAAGGCTAGGAAGGAGGTGACGGCGAAACATTATCACCGTATCTGGAGAAAGTATGTATCGTGGTGTGAATCCAAGAATGCCCCTACGGAAGATTTCCATCTGGGCCGTTTTCTCCACTTTCTGCAGACAGGAGTGGATATGGGCCTTAAATTAGGCTCCATTAAGGTACAGATTTCGGCCCTATCAATTTTCTTTCAGAAGGAATTGGCTTCTCTCCCAGAAGTCCAGACTTTTGTAAAGGGAGTGCTGCACATACAGCCTCCTTTTGTGCCTCCAGTGGCACCATGGGACCTTAACGTGGTGTTACAGTTCCTAAAATCTCACTGGTTTGAGCCCCTTCAAACAGTGGAATTAAAATTTCTCACTTGGAAGGTGGTCATGTTGTTGGCCTTGGCATCTGCAAGCCCCTATCTGATTTTCCATGTGGATAGAGCAGAGTTGAGGACTCGTCCTAAATTTTTGCCTAAGGTGGTTTAATCGTTTCATATTAACCAACCTATTGTGGTGTCGGTGGCTATGAGTGACTTGGAGGATTCCAAGTCCCCGGATGTAGTCAGGGCCTTAAAAATTTACGTAGCCAGGACGGCTCGGGTTAGGAAAACAGAGGCACTGTTTGTCCTGTATGCAGCCAACAAGGTTGGCGCTCCTGCTTCTAGGCAGACTATTGCTCGCTAGATATGTAACACGATTCAGCTGGCTCATTCTACGGCTGGATTGCCGTTACCAAATTCGGTTAAGGCCCATTCCACTAGGAAGGAGGGCTCTTCTTGGGCGGCTGCCCGAGGCGTCTCGGCATTACAGCTTTGCCGAGCGGCGACTTGGTCGGGTTCAAACACTTTTGCAAAATTCTACAAGTTTGATACCCTGGCTGATGAGGACCTCATGTTTGCTCAATCGGTGCTGCAGAGTCATCCGTACTCTCCCGCCCGGTCTGGAGCTTTGGAATAATCCCCATGGTCCTTACGGAGTCCCCAGCATCCTCTAGGACGTAAGAGAAAATAAGATTTTAAACCTACCGGTAAATCTTTTTCTCCTAGTCCGTAGAGGATGCTGGGCGCCCGTCCCAGTGCGGACATATTTCTGCAAGACTTGTATATAGTTATTGCTGACATAAGGGTTATGTTACAGTTAAGATCAGTCCCATACTGTTAACTTATTGCGTATATTCCAGGTTATACGGTGTGGATGGTGTGGGCTGGTATGAATCTTGCCCTTAGATTACCAAAATCCTTTCCTCGTACTGTCTGTCTCCTCTGGGCACAGTTCTCTAACTGAGGTCTGGAGGAGGGGCATAGAGGGAGGAGCCAGTGCACACCCATCTAAAGTTCTTTAAAGTGCCCATGTCTCCTGCGGAGCCCGTCTATACCCCATGGTCCTTACGGAGTCCCCAGCATCCTCTACGGACTAGGAGAAAAAGATTTACCGGTAGGTTTAAAATCTTATTTTTTCATATTTTCCTATTTTTTCCTAATTTTTGTTTTTTTATTAGTAGCATCATTTCTACAATATTATTACTACTATTATTACTGCAATATTATTTCTACTATTATTATTATTATTATTATTTTTCTTCCCTTTTCTTCTTTTTTTTTTTTTCTTTTCTTCATTTTTCCTTTTGTGTAATTATAGAAACATCATTTTGTGAATACATTAACACGTATGTTGCATATCCCAAGGTAATTGGTGACAAAATAAAACGGGTATATTACCAAACATTGCCAATTGATATATTTTCAGGCGCAGTTGCAAAACCTTATTTTATTATTGAGTTTTTTTTAATAGACTGGCAGCATTCCCTGCCGCCGTGACCACCCATTCTCACAATAAGAGAACACCAGTACTGCTGATCACTCAGGTACGTGTATGTCTCGCTGGCTGTTGCTGCCTGCTGCCACTCAAATTAAGCCACAGCATCTCTATCTTCTCTCAGTCTCCATCCCCATCCCAACCCATCCCCTCTCGCCTCACGTCACCCCTCCCTCTCTCCCTCTCCATCTCCCTCTCTGTCCTTCTCTCCCCTCCTCTTTCTTCCTTCTACCCCTCTCCCCTCCACCCCTTTCTCGCTTCCCCCTACCACCCCTCTCTCTCTCTCTCTCTCTCTCTCTCTCTCTCTCTCTCTCTCTCTCTCTCTCTCATTCCCTCTTTCTTTGTCTTCCACTCGTCCCCCCCTCTCTCTCTCTACCTGCTGCCCCTCTCTCCCTCCTCACCCTCTTATCTGCACTGTGGGCGCATCCACTGGCACACACATGATAGGGCCGTGCCACACAAGGGAGACCAGCATGCAGCTGACAACCTTATCAGCGTGTGATATACATTGGTTGCCGGGCGCTGTAGCTTGTGGTCTCCATGCTGGTCTCCCCTGCTGTGTCAGGAGTAACTGCCCCCCCCCCCCCCCCGTGCTGTTCCGCAGCGCCGGGCTCTAGGAGCGGTGACTCCCCACCATGCTGTGGGGTCACCGGAAGAGTGGCGGCTCCCCTGACTGCAGGCATATCTCTCTCCCTCCCTCTCTCTCCCCCCTGCCTAATGTGTAAAAAGAGGGACTCTGCCTGCCGTAATATGTAAAGAGAGGGACTCTGCCGCCGTAATGTGTAAAAGGGAACTCTGCCGCCGTAATATGTAAAAGGGAACTCTGCCTGCCGTAATGTGTAGAAGGGGACTCTTCCTGCCGTAATGTGTAAAAGGAGCTCTACCTGGCATAATGTGTGATAGGGGCTCTACCTGGAGTAATGTGTAAAATGGGGCTCTACCTGGCGTAATGTGTAAAAGGGGCTCTACCTGGTGTAATGTGTAAGTGGTGCTACTGTGCAGCGTAATTTGAATAATGGAGACTTCTGTACAGCATAATATGAATTGGTATTATTTTTGGCACGCACCTTGGCCTTGTTTTGTAAATTGGGGGGCGACTATGCTGTTTCTTGCACACAGAGCTAAAATTTCTAGTTACGGCCCTGCTATCGATATTACCCCATCTGACACAGTTCTAGTAAAGACCAAATAAAATGCTCTAGAGCAGAGGTTCTCAAACTTGGTCTTCAGTACCCCACACAGTTCACGATTTCCAGCTCACCTAGTAGGTGCACAGGTGCGTTCATTACTCACTGACACATTTTAAAAAGTCCACAATGGAGCTAATTATTTCACTTGCAACTCTGTGAGGAGACCTGGAAACTGTGAACTGTTTTGGGGGTCCTGAAGATAGTTTGAAAACCTGTGCTCTAGAGCAATTAAGGGGTCAATTTACTAAGCTTTGGATGGAGATAAAGTCTATGGAGATAAAGTACCAGCCAATCAGCTCCTAATTGCCATGTCACAAGCTGGGTTTGAAAAATGACAGTTAGGAGCTTGTTGGCTGGTACATTATCTCCGTCAACTTTAAGGATTAGTAAACAGACCCCTTAGTCTTTCGTCTTTCTCACATTTTAGATTGTGTTTTAGGCAAGATCCTACTGGGCATGTTTGACATTTGGTTGTCAAAAGGCAAATTAAATTAAGCAAAACCACCTCGCCTGTTTATATATGACTACAAAACTCCCCAAATCTCAAATTCTGCCACCACTAAAATTTAGATCAAAAGCTAACACTCTTATGAAGACCTTGGTTGCTCCCGGGCTTGTCAAAAAGTTACTGTGGACTAGATGTCTTTTGAGAGTATACCCTGGTAGATCTTGCACAAGTGGCAATTGCAGGAGGCATGACAATCCATTTTGCATCACCATCGCCCCACCCCCATGCAAACGTGGGATGTGGCCAGAATATAAGATGGTTCCCTGCTCTCATGGGAATTGGTGACTATTCCAGGAGAATAGGCAAGCTGCAGTAAACCAGATCATTTTTCTGCATAAATGTATTCTAAATGCAACACTACCTGATGTGGGAATTCTTTAAGAACACGAAGTCAGAACATTATGAAATGTATCTTGCCAAGAAATGCTTATTGATAAATCTAAGCATAAAGAAATATGTGTGTGTGTGTGTGAATTTGTTTTTTGTTTTTTATCAAAGTAAGTTAACAGCAAGTGCATACTTGGGATTCCCTTAATGTCTAGATCTGTAAAAAGTATTGTTTCATTCCATCTATGGGAATAGATGTACAGCATATGGTAAGTATCACTGATCATATTAATCTTCTTATCTGCAGCGGGGTACACTGTGTTCCACAGGGAATATATCGGTGGTGTACAGTTGGATCTTGATCCGAGGCACCAACAGGATAAAGCTTTGACGGTTCCCAGGATTCCTTGCACCGCCTCCTCTATAACCCCGCCTCTGGACACTGGAGCTCAGTTTGTAAGTTGGTGCCTGCAGTGCAGGTCACCTAACAGGGGGGCTGTGCTAGGCATCCCTGAAAAGAGCTTTTAGAAGACTTCAAGGGCCGCAGCACTTTCTGTGTCATACTGACATGCTGTGCTGCGGCTCCATCACCTCCTCTGCAGCGCTGCATACTCCCGCGGCCGGTTCCCGGGTACTTGCAGCGGAGGTGCATCGGTTCATAGGCACACCTCCGCTGACGCTCTCCAGGATCACGTGGCTGCACATCAGGGAAGAGATAAGAGGGTCCCCCAGGCGGGACCCGCCAGTAAATCGCGTTCCGATCACGGTCCCAGGAGACGGACCGCAACGCTGGTGTGGACACTGTACTGCGCAGGGACCCCACTATATCCACCAGGGCAGGAAGCACAGGTCGGATTTTAAGAAATCCATATTACATAGGTTCCACAGTACCCGTTGGTGAGGACCAGCAGAGGAAATAAGGTGCTGACCTGTAGCCCCTCCTTCAGCTCCAGGCGCCATCTACTGCTGGTGTTCCCGCCCTGGAGTTGCTTATCACTCTCCCTCACTCCCTGACTGAGATTTTGGCGCCATTTTCTCACATAGCTGCGTCTATTCTCCGGGACTGCTAGGCTAAGTATCCTCTGTAAATCTGCCTGCCTCATCAGCGCTGTGATTTTACAGTCACTTAAGTATTCTACATGTCATTTTAGACAGTGTTAGTTAAGAACAAGTGTGCTTCTGCCTGAACATTTAGTACAAGTGTTCTGAGATATACATCCAGTGTCTACTGTGCATTGTTATATCTGTGTATACATATATATTTTAGTGCGTTTTATTGTGTGTTTCAGTCACATCATACCGCTTTAATCTTCTGTTTGTGTCACATAACATAAGGGGGTTATTTGCAGGTATTGTTTTTGTCTGGCTATTTTGTACTGTTTAGCTCTGCGGCTACATCTACTATCATGTCTGCCATGCAGGGCAGGAAATCCGCCGACGCTTCAGCATCATGCAGGGCGTGTACCACGGATTTACCTAAGGGGGGGAGTTATAACTGATGGTTTGTGTACTGCGTGCCATACATCTCCCAGTCAGCCCGCAGCTCCCGTAGTCACTCAGGAGCAACCTTGGCAAGCATTTTCCAGTATGTTGCATACGCTGGTGTCACGTCTTACACTCCCTGTGGGACCTCCTGTGCCATTGCAATCACAGATTGTCCCTGTAGTTAATCCACCCTGGGCAGACGCTCTGTCTACCCAGATACAACAATTAAATACATTTATGGTGGTACAAAAGCCTACCTCACGCCCCGCTGGGGTCAAGAGGTCATCTAAGCGGGCTGCTTCCTCCTCACAATCCACTAACATTTCAGATAATTCTTCTGATGAGGATGGGGAATATACTGATCTGTCAGACTGAATCCGTTGCTTCTGATGAGGAACCTACAACTCTGGTTGATGTCCCTGACCTAGTGGAGGCTATTAAGCTGATTCTACAAATTGATGATGCGGAAGATCCCACTACTGCGTCTAAGAAACCTGATAAGTTTAAACATCAGAAGGTTTCTAAAGTAGTCTTACCGCATTCTGACCGTTTAATTGACATATGTCAGGAATCCTGGTCTTCTCCAGGAAAGAAATTCTCTGTCTAAAAAGATGCTAGCTCGTTATCCTATCCCTGCTGAGTTGAGTAACAAATGGGAAAATCCACCACTCTCATGTCGCCCGTCTTGTGGTGTCATCCGCTCTGCCTGTCACCACTGTCACCTCACTGAAGGAGCTGACGGATAAGCGTGTGGAGGGATGCCTGAAGTCCATTTACTCCCTTACCGGGGCTGTACATAGACCCACTATAGCAGCCTCCTGGGCCGCTAAAGGAATTGAAGCATGGGTTCAGGCATTGGAGGAAGAGCTACCTCAGGATATATCTGACACTGCCAGACAATATCTGTCTCTTATTACCACCGCCTCCCACTATATTCAGGTGGAGTCCTCGGAGGCAGGTGTTATGGCGGCCAAGGCATCTTACCTCGTCTATACTGGCTCGCCGTATTCTGTGGTTGAGGTCCTGGAAGGTGGACCTGGACTCCAAAAAGACCCTGGAGGTGCTCCCTTTAAGGGAGACATCCTCTTTGGGGAGGATCTGAACAAAATTGTGACTGACTTGGCATCTGCCAAGACTGCGTTTCTCCCAAGTACTAATCCTTCTGCTCCGAAGGCTGAGTACCACTTTTTGTTCTTTTCGTCCTCCAGGAAAATCGAAGGGTCAGACGTACCGGAGACATGCTCGTACTTCCAAAGCCACTAAGCCCAAATCTAAACAATCCTAGGCTGCCTGTCAGCCTGCTTCCAAACAGGACAAGCCCGCTGCATGGCGGGGTGGGCCGCCTCCTTTGGGATCTGGTCTGGTTAAAGACCACTTCAGATGCATGGGTGCGAGAAGTTGTCTCTCACGGGTACCCAGTCTCTTTCAAGAGACGTCCCCCTCGCCAGTTCTGCACAACGGTTCTTCCTTCGGATCCGTTGAAACCGCAGGCTCTACACCTGGTTGTACGATCCCTCCTGGACACAGGAGTGGTAGTACCGGTACCTCTATCCCAGATAGGCAGATGATACTATTCGACTCTGTTTCTAGTCCCAAAACCCAACTGGTCCTTCCGGTCTAAACCTCATATCAAATCTTTGAACAAATTTGTGAGGGTGTCCAAATTCCGCATGGAAACCCTGCACTCTATTGTGCTGGCCATGGAACCCGAGGACTATATGGTATCCCAGGACATACAGGATGCTTACCTGCATATACCTATTGCTATTTCGCATCAGCAATATCTACGGTTTGCTATTGGCAACCTACATTATCAATTCCAGGCTCTGCCATTTTCACCAAGATTTTCACCAAGATCATGGGCGTAATGACGGCTCTTCTCCGCCGTCAGGGTATCAGGATCCTGCCGTATCTGGATGACTTGCTGATACTGGTGAACTCCCAAGAGGTTCTCCTCCGTCATCTGGAACTGACGGTACAATTCCTGCAAACCCACAGGTCGCTCATCAACTTGAAGTTCTCGCTGGTCCCTGCTCGGAGCATGGTGCACCTGGGGGCACTGCTGGGGACACAGCCAAAGATTGTTTCTGTCTCCAGAGAAAGTCCTGAAACTTCAGGACAGGATCAGATGCTTCCTTTCTCGCCCACGAGTGTTGATACACTCGGCAATGCAAGTACTAGGCCCCATGGTGTTAGCTTTCGACATGGTAGAGTACGCTCCATTTCATTCCCGCCCTCTGCAGAGGTTGATCCTTTCGAAGTGGGATGGCCTGCCTCATCGGAACAGCTCTCAAATTATCCCCTTGACTCCGGAGGTCCGTCTGTCACTGAGCTGGTAGCTACAGGACCGACAGCAGAGTAGGGGCCGTCCCTTCTGGATCCCCGACTGGCGTCCTACTGACTACGGACGCCAGCCTGTGGGGTTGGGGTGTGGTGCTGGAGCAGCACTCTCTCTCCAAGGTTGGTGGACCAAGGAGGAATCTCTCCTCCCGATTAATCATTCTGGAATTGCGGGCAGTGTTCAATGCCTTGACTCTTGCCCTGCCTCTGATACAGAACAGGCCTGTTCAAGTACAATCCGACAACGCCTTGTTATTTACCTAAGGTGGTGTCATCTTTCCATCTTAACCAAGAGATTGTGGTTCCGGCTTTTATCTCTTCTGGTTTGTCCTCCAAAGAGCGGTCTTTGGATGTGGTACGGACTCCCATATTTACGTGGAGAGTACCGCCTCCCTCAGGAGATCTGGATACCCTTTTTGTTCTTTTTGGTTTTCACAAACGTGGCTGGCCTGCAAATAAGCAAACATTTGCCAGATGGATTAGAATGGTGATTGCACAAACACATGCACAGGCTGGTCTTCCAGCTCCTGCTGCTATTAAAGCTCATTCTACTCTGTCTGTTGGACCTTCTTGGACGGCCCGCCGAGGCACGTCCGCTGAACAGTTGTGCAAGGCGGCTATGTGGTCCCCAGTGGTCCTCATGCTTCCTTTAGACGCTGTGTTTTTGTGCCCGCTACGGTGCATCCCCTCCCATGAGGAAATGTGGTTCTATGTGACTAACATCTGCCGTCTCTTTTACCTGCTACTGCATTGGAATGGTTAACGAAACTGAACTCCAGTGTCCGGAGGCGGGGTTATAGAGGAGGCGGTGCAAGGCATCCTGAGAATAGTCAAAGCTTTAGCCTGTTGGTGCCTCGGATCAAGATCCAACTCTACACCCCTGATGTATTCCCTGTGGAACCCAGTATACCTCGCAGAAAGAGATTTAACTATGGTAAGTCTACCATAAATCTCCTCCTTTTAATTGCCACTCTGTTGATTAGCCATTGACCAAATGCTTCTTATAGACAGCAAGTGCAGCAGTGACCTCTAAAGGCTAGTAAGAACTGCACTTTATTTTAAAATCATACTTCGCAGGGAAAATAATCACTGTTGTTGCTTTATTATTTGTTTATAATTAAGTTCAATGTTTCCCAATTTTATATAAAAAAATAAATTTGAACTAAAGCTACATTTTTTTTTTTAACATTTTTTTTTTAAAGAGGATTTTGCAAATAGCTTCGAACTATGGGGGTCATTCGAGTTGTTCGCTCGTTGCCGATTTTCGCAACGGAGCGATTAAGGCAAAAATGCGCATGCGCTAAGTATTTTAGCACAAAACTTAGTAGATTTACTCACGTCCTAATGAGGAATTTTCATCGTTGAAGTGATTAGAGTGTGATTGACAGTAAGTGGGTGTTTCTGGGCGGAAATTGACCGTTTTATGGGAGTGTGCGGAAAAACGCAGGCGTGCCAGGATAAAACGCGGGAGTGTCTGGAGAAATGGGGAAGTGGCTGGCTGAACGCTGGGTGTGTTTGTGACGTCAAACTAGGAACGAAACGGCCTGAGCTGATCGCAATGTAGGAGTAAGTCCCGAGCTACTCAGAAACTGCTAAGAAATTTCTATTCGCAATTCTGCTAATCTTTCGTTCGCTATTCTGCTAAGCGAAGATACACTCCCAGAGGGCGGCGGCCTAGTGTGTGCAATGCTGCTAAAAGCAGCTAGCGAGCGAACAACTCGGAATGACCACCAATGTAGGAGTAACAAATATTCTCTGTACAATGCTGTGTAAATTGGCGGAGCTATATAAATAAACCATAATAATAATAATAGTAGATTGCATTTGAAAATAAAAATGGAGGGACTGTGGCAGGGGTGTGGATCATTAGGTCGACAGTGTCTTGGTCGACAATATTTAGGTCGACCACTATAGGTCGACAGTCACTACGTCGAAAGGGTTTGAAGGTCGACAGGGTTTCTAGGTTGACAGGTGAAAAGGTCGACATTAGTTTTTTTGGGTTTTTTGTGTCGTTTTCTTCGTAGAGACTGGGAACCCCAATTAGTGCACCATGTCCCCTCGCATGGCTCGCTTCGCTCGCCATGCTTCGGGTAAAGTGCCTTGCTCCGCTACCGCTGCGCTCGGCACAGATTACCGTTCCAATCGTAGTCCACGTGGATCGTTAAGTATGAAAAAACAGAAAAAAATTGAAAAACTCATGTCGACCTAGCACATGCCGACCTAGAACCCCTGTCGACCTTCCAACCCTATCGACCTAGTGACTGTCAAACTATAGTGGTCGACCTAAACATTGTCGATCTAGACAGTGTCGATATTCAGACCGGATTCGCTGTGGCAGATATCTCCAATATTTCCCGTAATCTCACCATAGTAGTAGTAGTAATAATAATAATAATAATAATAATTTTATTTATATAGCGCTCTTTCTCCAATAGGACTCAAGGCGCTTAACAGATACATAGCATAATATAGTACAGAAAATAATGAAGTACATTTTCATAAAATACAGAAGCATGAAGATACTAAAAGAGACATTATGGAAATGCTTGAGTAAACAGAAAAGTCTTGAGTCTACTTTTGAAGGATTCTATAGTTGGGGCCTCTCGCACTGTGCGGGGAAGTGAGTTCCATAGAGTCGGAGCCGCATGACTAAAAGCTCGACCCCCAGATGAATTACGGTAGATTCTAGGTACTGCTAAAAGTCCTTCATCTACAGATCGCAGTAATCGAGTGGGGCAGTATGGGGTCAGAAGCTGTTTCAGGTACCTTGGGCCTTGGTCATGTAATGCTTTGAAACTCAGTAAGCCAATCTTGAAGATGATTCGCCATCTTACAGGCAGCCAGTGAAGGGAGTAGAGGATGGGTGTTATGTGGCTAGAACGGGGCTGGTTGGTTAATAGCCTGGTAGCTGTGTTTTGCACCAGCTGTAAGCGTTGCAATTCTTTTGCTGGTAGACCAAGGTAGAGGGCATTACAGTAGTCTGATGTTTAAGTGTCAAGCCACCATCCAGGACAACGCCAAGATTCCGCACACGATCACTGGTCTGTAATTCTGAATCCCCGAGTGTAAGTCCAGTTGGTTGGCTATGCTGCAGTCTTGTCCTTTGATGTTGCGGTCGTATCATAAGGACCTCTGTTTTATCCGGGTTCAGTCGCAGCCAACTGACGCTCATCCACTCCTGTAGGTCAGCTAGACAGCCATTTAGGGTTGCTATTGGGTTATCAGTGCCCGGAGCAAAGGACAAGTACAGTTGTGTATCATCTGCATAGCAGTGGTAGACCAGGCCATGGCGCCTGATTATTTCGCCCAATGGGAGCATGTATACTGCAAAAAGCATGGGGGATAGTATAGAACCTTGTGGGACACCACATGGCAATGGCACTGGTGGTGATGAGTATAATCCAGATGATACTCTCTGTGACCTGCCTGTGAGAAATGATTTGAACCATCTTAGGACTGTGCCATCCAGACCACAGAAATGTATCAGTCGCTCAATCAGAAGCCCATGGTCCACGGTATCAAATGCTGCCGAGAGATCCAGAAGGATTAATATTGAACAGTCACCTCTGTCTTTTGCCATCAGAAGATCATTTAACACACACACCAGGGCTGTTTCAGTGCTATGTCTTCTCCTGAATCCTGATTGAAATGGATCATAAATATCATGGGTTGTCAGGCGGGTTTCCAGTTGATTTGCAACCACTTTCTCAATAACCTTTCCTAGGAAAGGAAGATTTGATACCGGTCTGTAGTTGGTCATGCAGTCGGGATCTAAATTAGGTTTTTTAAGAAGCGGTCTAACAATTGCTTCCTTTAGGGGTCCAGGAAAAATGTCTGTCTGCAAAGAGCATTGAACAATTTTTGTAAAGACAGGACCAATTATATCCATACAACCTATTAGAAGCTTGGTTGAGGCTGGGTCCAGATCACAGGTGGTGGGACGCAAAATTCGAGCAATTTCAGCAGTGTCCTTTACATCCCCATAGTACATATGGGGGAACTAAATATTTATGGGTACCCCCTGAAAACAACAATCTAAAGGGCATAGGGGGTCATTCCGACCCGATCGCACGCTGCACTTCTTTGCAGCGGTGCGATCGGGTCGTAACTGCACATGTGCGTCGTTTCCCGGTGACTGCTGTCGCCGGGCAACGAGGAAAGCGGTCGCAGCGGCGACTGCAAGAAGATTGCCAGGAATTAGGCGTGTCCGGGCGTTGTCCAGCGCATTTTGAGGGCGGATGTCTGACGTCAAAAACCGGGACCTGCATCGCTGGATCCGTCGCAAATGGTAAGTAGGTGCAGGGTTGGTCTTGTTTTGCTAGAAACTTTTTTAGCATAGCAGGGCTGCACAAGCATTCGCAGCCCTGCTATGCTAAAATACACTCCCCCATAGGCGGCGGCGGGTTGATTGCACGTGCAGCAAAAAGTTGCTACATGCTATCAATTCGGAATGACCCCCATAATCCATTCTCAAGGAGAAGCTCTTCCATCTTGTTATAACATTCATAACTTTTATTTGGCCAGGGCCCAGGCAGGATTTTTCTACTTTAATTCTGTATATTCTCTTAATGTCTATACAGATTAGTAACTTGTATACTTCTCTGTAGTTTTGGCAATGCCCAGACTTTCCTTACTACAGTGGTTATTCCCATTTGTAAAGCACAATATAAATAAATGTTTACCATAAATATTATTGTTTGTTAGAAATGGGAACTTTGGAGCACGTATAAAATGTTATGGGCCCTACACACTGGCCGACATGACTGCACGATATGAACGATATATCGTGCAGTATGGAGGCTCCAGCGATGAACGATGCGCGGCCCCGCGCTCGTTCATCGCTGGTCCCCCGTCGGCTGTACACGCAGGCCAATATGGACGATCTCGTCCATATTTGCCTGCACTTCAATGCAGCCGGGTGACGGGGGGAGTGAAGAAACTTCACTGCCCCCCCGCCGCCGGGTCGGCCGTATCCGCCGTCGGGTAGCTCGGAGGCGGTTCGGCCAGTGTGTAGGGCCTATTAGTAATGACATATTGTTAGTTGTGAGCATTACAGTGGCTCTTGGCTATTCACCTACAATGGGGACTTACAATTTGTCTCAGCCTGTAGAGTAATAATCATAGTGACTTAAGCTTGCCTGGTTCCTCCTATTTGTAAGCAATTATTATGTCACATATATCTGTCTGCATCCACGGGAAGGGGAAAGCAGATTTACATGATTATATCCTGAGGTGCACGACTGTATTGCAGCTGCCTTGTCACCTGCTGCTGTTGTGCGAGTTTATTTTTTACATGTGATTTATCTCAGGCGACTTAACGTTAGTAAACCTATTTCTGTGCAATCTGCCTCACAGCGCAAACTCCCGAAAAGGACACTCGATGTGACACTTTTCATGCAATCCGCCTCAGCAATTCGTCTCAATCGCATACTAAGAGCCCATATCGCACTAGTGGATGGGGGCTTTTAGAGAAGCAGCTTCAGGTGTACACCTGGCTTAGAATGTATCCCCCCTGTATCTGTTAGAGCTTGGAATAACGGAAGTTACTTAGTTCTGGTCTTTATTTGCACCAAAATAACATATTTTCTCTGACGTCCTAGTGGATGCTGGGGACTCCGTCAGGACCATGGGGAATAGCGGCTCCGCAGGAGACAGGGCACAAAAGTAAAAGCTTTAGGATCAGGTGGTGTGCACTGGCTCCTCCCCCTATGACCCTCCTCCAAGCCTCAGTTAGATTTTTGTGCCCGGCCGAGAAGGCTGCAATCTAGGTGGCTCTCCTAAAGAGCTGCTTAGAGTAAAAGTTTTGTTAGGTTTTTTTATTTTCAGTGAGTCCTGCTGGCAACAGGCTCACTGCATCGAGGGACTTAGGGGAGAGAAGTGAACTCACCTGCGTGCAGGATGGATTGGCTTCTTAGGCTACTGGACACCATTAGCTCCAGAGGGAGTCGGAACACAGGTCTCACCCTGGGGTTCGTCCCGGAGCCGCGCCGCCGACCCCCTTGCAGATGCCGAAAAGTGAAGAGGTCCAGAAACCGGCGGCAGAAGACTTTTCAGTCTTCATAAGGTAGCGCACAGCACTGCAGCTGTGCGCCATTGTTGTCAGCACACTTCATAGCAGCGGTCACTGAGGGTGCAGGGCGCTGGGGGGGGCGCCCTGGGCAGCAATGATAGTACCTTGTTCTGGCTAAAAATACATCACATATAGCCCCTGGGGGCTATATGGATGTATTTAACCCCTGCCAGGTCTCAGAAAAACGGGAGAAGAAGCCCGCCGAAAAGGGGGCGGGGCCTATTCTCCTCAGCACACAGCGCCATTTTCCCTCACAGAAATGCTGGTGGGAAGGCTCCCAGGCTCTCCCCTGCACTGCACTACAGAAACAGGGTTAAAACAGAGAGGGGGGGCTCTTATTTGGCGATATGACTATATATATTTCTCTATCGTCCTAGTGGATGCTGGGGTTCCTGAAAGGACCATGGGGAATAGCGGCTCCGCAGGAGACGGGGCACAAAAAGTAAAGCTTTAGGATCAGGTGGTGTGCACTGGCTCCTCCCCCTATGACCCTCCTCCAAGCCTCAGTTAGATTTTTGTGCCCGGCCGAGAAGGGTGCAATCTAGGTGGCTCTCCTAAAGAGCTGCTTAGAAAAGTTTAGCTTAGGTTTTTTATTTTACAGTGAGTCCTGCTGGCAACAGGATCACTGCAACGAGGGACTTAGGGGAGAAGAAGTGAACTCACCTGCGTGCAGGATGGATTGGCTTCTTTGGCTACTGGACATTAGCTCCAGAGGGACGATCACAGGTACAGCCTGGATGGTCACCGGAGCCTCGCCGCCGGCCCCCTTGCAGATGCTGAAACAAGAAGAAGGTCCAGAATCGGCGGCATGAAGACTCCTCAGTCTTCTTAAGGTAGCGCACAGCACTGCAGCTGTGCGCCATTTCCTCTCAGCACACTTCACACGGCAGTCACTGAGGGTGCAGGGCGCTGGGAGGGGGGCGCCCTGGGAGGCAATGAAGACCTATTTTTGGCTAAAAATACCTCACACATAGCATCCGGGGGCTATATGGAGATATTTAACCCCTGCCAGAATCCGTTAAGAGCGGGAGACGAGGCCGCCGAAAAAGGGGCGGGGCCTATCTCCTCAGCACACAGCGCCATTTTCCCTCACAGAAAGGCTGGAGGGAAGGCTCCCAGGCTCTCCCCTGCACTGCACTACAGAAACAGGGTTAAAACAGAGAGGGGGGGCACTAATTTGGCGTTAAAGATATATAAAAAAGATGCTATAAGGGAAAACACTTATATAAGGTTGTCCCTATATAATTATAGCGTTTTTGGTGTGTGCTGGCAAACTCTCCCTCTGTCTCTCCAAAGGGCTAGTAGGTCCTGTCCTCTATCAGAGCATTCCCTGTGTGTGTGCTGTGTGTCGGTACGTGTGTGTCGACATGTATGAGGACGATGTTGGTGAGGAGGCGGAGCAATTGCCTGTAATGGTGATGTCACTCTCTAGGGAGTCGACACCGGAATGGATGGCTTATTTAGGGAATTACGTGATAATGTCAACACGCGGCAAGGTCGGTTGACGACATGAGACGGCCGACAAACAATTAGTACCGGTCCAGACGTCTCAAAAACACCGTCAGGGGTTTTAAAACGCCCGTTTACTTTAGTCGACACAGACACAGACAGGGACACTGAATCCAGTGTCGACGGTGAATAAACAAACGTATTCCTTATTAGGGCCACACGTTAAGGGCAATGAAGGAGGTGTTACATATTTCTGATACTACAAGTACCACAAAAGAGGGTATTATGTGGGATGTGAAAAAACTACCGTAGTTTTTCCTGAATCAGATAAATTAAATGAAGTGTGTGATGATGCGTGGGTTCCCCCCGATAGAAAATATGGGCGGTATACCCTTTCCCGCCAGAAGTTAGGGCGCGTTGGGAAACACCCCTTAGGGTGGATAAGGCGCTCACACGCTTATCAAAACAAGTGGCGGTACCGTCTATAGATAGGGCCGTCCTCAAGGAGCCAGCTGACAGGAGGCTGGAAAATATCATAAAAAGTATATACACACATACTGGTGTTATACTGCGACCAGCGATCGCCTCAGCCTGGATGTGCAGAGCTGGGGTGGCTTGGTCGGATTCCCTGACTAAAAATATTGATACCCTTGACAGGGACAGTATTTTATTGACTATAGAGCATTTAAAGGATGCATTTCTATATATGCGAGATGCACAGAGGGATATTTGCACTCTGGCATCAAGAGTAAGTGCGATGTCCATATCTGCCAGAAGATGTTTATGGACACGACAGTGGTCAGGTGATGCAGATTCCAAACGGCACAAAGGTGTATTGCCGTATAAAGGAAGAGGAGTTATTTGGGGTCGGTCCATCGGACCTGGTGGCCACGGCAACTGCTGGAAAATCCACCGTTTTTACTCTAGGTCACATCTCTGCAGAAAAAGACACCGTCTTTTCAGCTTCAGTCCTTTCGTCCCTATAAGAGTCATATCTGCCCAGGGATAGAGGAAAGGGAAGAAGACTGCAGCAGGCAGCCCATTCCCAGGAACAGAAGCGTTCCACCGCTTCTGACAAGCTCTCAGCATGACGCTGAGACCGTACAGGACCCCTGGATCCTACAAGTAGTATCCCAGGGGTACAGATTGGAATGTCGAGACATTTCCCCTGCGCAGGCTCCTGAAGTCTGCTTTACCAAGGTCTCCCTCCGACAAGGAGGCAGTATGGGAAACAATTCACGAGCTGTATTCCCAGCAGGTGATAATTAAATTACCCCTCCTACAACAAGAAAAGGGGTATTATTCCACACTATATTGTGGTACTGAAGCCAGAAGGCTAGGTGAGACCTATTCTAAATCTAAAAAAATTTGAACACTTACAAAGGTTCAAATCAAGATGGAGTCACTCAGAGCAGTGATAACGAACCGGGAAGAAAGGGACTATATGGTGTCCCGAGACATCAGGGATGCTTACCTCCATGTCCCAAATTTGCCCTTATCACTAAGGGTACCTCAGGTTCGTGGTACAGAACTGTCACTATCAGTTTCAGACGCTGCCGTTTGGATTGTCCACGGCACCCCGGGTCTTTACCAAGGTAATGGCCGAAATGATGGTTCTTCTTCGAAGAAAAGGCGTCTTAATTATCCCTTACTTGGACGATCTCCTGATAAGGGCAAAGTCCAGGGAACAGTTGGAGGTCGGAGTAGCACTATCTCGGATACTGTTACAACAGCAGGGGTGGATTCTAAATATTCCAAAATCGCAGCTGATCCCGACAACAAGTCTCCTGTGCTTAGGGATGATTCTGGACACAGTCCAGAAAAAGGTGTTTCTCCCGGAAGAGAAAGCCAGGGAGTTATCCGAGCTAGTCAGGAACCTCCTAAAATCAGTGCATCATTGCACAAGGGCCATGGTAAAAAAAAATGGTGACTTCCTTCGAAGCAATTCCAGTCGGCAGATTTCATGCAAGAACTTTTCAGTGGGATCTGCTGGACAAATGGTCCGGATCGCATCTTCAGATGCATCAGCGGATAACCCTATATCCAAGGACAAGGGTGTCTCTCCTGTGGTGGTTACAGAGTGCTCATCTTCTAGAGGGCCGCAGATTCGGCATTCAGTTTTGGATGTTGGTGACCACGGAGGCCAGCCCGAGAGGCTGGGGAGCAGTCACACAAGGAAAAAATTTCCAGGGAGTGTGATCAAGTCTGGAGACTTTTCTCCACATAAATATAGCTAAGGGTAAATTTATAATGCTCTAAGCTTAGCAAGACCTCTGCTTCAAGGTCAGCCGGTATTGATCCAGTGGGATAAAACATCACGGCAGTCGCCCACGTAAATAGACAGGGCGGCACAAGAAGCAGGAGGGCAGTGGCAAAAACTGCAAGGACTTTTCGCTGGGCGGAAAATCATGTGATAGCACTGTCAGCAGTGTTTCATTCCGGGAATGGAAACTGGGAAGCAGACTTCCTCAGTAGGCACGACCTCCACCCGGCAGAGTGGGAACTTCATGGGGAAGTTTTCCACATGATTGTAAACCGTTGGGAATTACCAAAGGTGGACATGATGGCGTCCCGTCTGAACAAAAAACGGGACAGGTATTGCGCCAGGTTAAGAGACCCTCAGGCAATAGCTGTGGACGTTCTGGTAACACCGTGGGTGTACCAGTCGGTGTATGTGTTCCATCCTCTGCTTTTCATACCTAAGGTACTGAGAATTATAAGACGTAGAGGAGTAAGAACTATACTCATGGCTCCGGATTGGCCAAGAAGGACTTGGTACCCGGAACTTCAAGAGATGCTCACAGAGGACTTATGGCCTCTGCCGCTAAGAAGGGACTTGTTTCAGCAAGTACCATGTCTGTTCCAAGACTTACCGCAGCTGCGTTTGACGGCATGGCGGTGGAACGCCGGATCCTAAGGGAAAAGGCATTCAGGAAGAGGTCATTCCTACCCTGGTCAAAGCCAGAAAGGAGGTGACCGCACAACATTATCACCACATGTGGCGAAAATATGTTGCGTGGTGTGAGGCCAGGAAGGCCCCACGAAGAAATTTCAACTCTGTCGATTCCTGCATTTCCTGCAAACAGGAGTGTCTATGGGCCTCAAATTGGGGTCCATTAAGGTTCAAATTTCGGCCCTGTCGATTTTTCTTCCAGAAAGAATTGGCTTCAGTTCCTGAAGTCCAGAAGTTTGTCAAGGGAGTATTGCATATACAACCCCCTTTTGTGCCTCCAGTGGCACTGTGGGATCTCAACGTAGTTCTGGGATTCCTCAAAACACATTGGTTTAAAACCAGTCAAATCTGTGGATTTGAAGCATCTCACATGAAAAGTGAACATGCTCTTGGACCTGGCCTGGACCAGGCGAGTGTCAAATTGGTGGTTTTTTTCTCAAAAAAGCCCATATCTGTTTGTCCATTCGGACAGGGCAGAGCTGCGGACTCGTCCCCAGTTCTCTCCCTAAGGTGGTGTCAGTGTTTCACCTGAACCAGCTTATTGTGGTGTCTTGCGCCTACTAGGGACTTGGAGGACTCCAAGTTGCTAGATGTGGTCAGGGCCCTGAAAATATAGGTTCCAGGACGGCTGGAGTCAGGAAAACTGACTTGCTGTTATCCTGTATGCACCCAACAAACTGGGTGCTCTTGCTTCTAAGCAGACTTTTGCTAGTTGGATGTGTAATACAATTCAGCTTGCACATTCTGTGGCAGGCCTGCCACAGCCAAAATATGTAAATGCCCATTCCACAAGGAAGGTGGGCTCATCTTGGGCGGCTGCCCGAGGGGTCTCGGCTTTACAACTTTGCCGAGCGGCTATTTAGTCAGGGGCAAACACGTTTGTAAAATCCTACAAATTTGATAACCTGGCTAAGGAGGACCTGGAGTTCTCTCATTCGGTGCTGCAGAGTCATCCGCACTCTCCCGCCCGTTTGGGAGCTTTGGTATAATCCCCATGGTCCTTTCAGGAACCCCAGCATCCACTAGGACGATAGAGAAAATAAGAATTTACTTACCGATAATTCTATTTCTCGGAGTCCGTAGTGGATGCTGGGCGCCCATCCCAAGTGCGGATTATCTGCAATACTTGTACATAGTTACAAAAATCGGGTTATTATTGTTGTGAGCCATCTTTCAGAGGCTCCGCTGTTATCATACTGTTAACTGGGTTCAGATCACAGGTTGTACAGTGTGATTGGTGTGGCTGGTATGAGTCTTACCCGGGATTCATAAATCCTTCCTTATTGTGTACGCTCGTCCGGGCACAGTATCCTAACTGAGGCTTGGAGGAGGGTCATAGGGGGAGGAGCCAGTGCACACCACCTGATCCTAAAGCTTTACTTTTTGTGCCCTGTCTCCTGCGGAGCCGCTATTCCCCATGGTCCTTTCAGGAACCCCAGCATCCACTACGGACTCCGAGAAATAGAATTATCGGTAAGTAAATTCTTATTTAAAATGCTATAAGGGAAAAACACTTATATAAAGGTTGTCCCTGTATAATTATAGCGTTTTTGGTGTGTGCTGGCAAACTCTCCCTCTGTCTCCCCAAAGGGCTAGTGGGGTCCTGTCCTCTATCAGAGCATTCCCTGTGTGTGTGCTGTGTGTCGGTACGTGTGTGTCGACATGTATGAGGACGATGTTGGTGAGGAGGCGGAGCAATTGCCTGTAATGGTGATGTCACTCTCTAGGGAGTCGACACCGGAATGGATGGCTTATTTAAGGAATTACGTGATAATGTCAACACGCTGCAAGGTCGGTTGACGACATGAGACGGCCGGCAAACCAATTAGTACCTGTCCAGGCGTCTCAAACACCGTCAGGGGCGTTAAAACGTCCTTTTACCTCAGTCGGTCGACACAGACACAGACACGGACACTGACTCCAGTGTCGACGGTGAAGAAACAAACGTATTTTCCTTTAGGGCCACACGTTACTTGTTAAGGGCAATGAAGGAGGTGTTACATATTTCTGATACTACAAGTACCACAAAAAAGGGTATTATGTGGAGTGTGAAAAAACTACCTGTAGTTTTTCCTGAATCAGATAAATTAAATGAAGTGTGTGATGATGCGTGGGTTTCCCCCGATAGAAAATTATTGGCGGTATACCCTTTCCCGCCAGAAGTTAGGGCGCGTTGGGAAACACCCCTTAGGGTGGATAAGGCGCTCACACGCTTATCAAAACAAGTGGCGGTACCGTCTCCAGATAGGGCCGCCCTCAAGGAGCCAGCTGATAGGAGGCTGGAAAATATCCTAAAAAGTATATACACACATACTGGTGTTATACTGCGACCAGCGATCGCCTCAGCCTGGATGTGCAGCGCTGGGGTGGCTTGGTCGGATTCCCTGACTGAAAATATTGATACCCTTGACAGGGACAGTATTTTATTGACTATAGAGCATTTAAAGGATGCATTTCTATATATGCGAGATGCACAGAGGGATATTTGCACTCTGGCATCAAGAGTAAGTGCGATGTCCATATCTGCCAGAAGTTGTTTATGGACACGACAGTGGTCAGGTGATGCAGATTCCAAACGGCACATGGAAGTATTGCCGTATAAAGGAGAAAAAGACAACGTCTTTTCAGCCTCAGTCCTTTCGTCCCCATAAGGGCAAGCGGGCAAAAGGCCAGTCATATCTGCCATGGGATAGAGGAAAGGGAAGAAGACTGCAGCAGGCAGCCCATTCCCAGAAACAGAAGCCCTCCACCGCTTCTGCCAAGTCCTCAGCATGACGCTGGGGCCGTACAAGCGGACTCAGGTGCGGTGGGGGGGGTCGTCTCAAGAGTTTCAGCACGCAGTGGGCTCACTCGCAAGTGGACCCCTGGATCCTACAAGTAGTATCCCAGGGGTACAGATTGGAAATTCGAGACGTCTCCCCCTCGCAGGTTCCTGAAGTCTGCTTTACCAACGTCTCCCTCCGACAGGGAGGCAGTAGTGGAAACAATTCACAAGCTGTATTCCCAGCAGGTGATAATCAAAGTACCCCTCCTACAACAAGGAAAGGGGTATTATTCCACACTATATTGTGGTACTGAAGCCAGACGGCTCGGTGAGACCTATTCTAAATCTGAAATAGTTGAACACTTACATACAAAGGTTCAAATCAAGATGGAGTCACTCAGAGCAGTGATAGCGAACCAGGAAGAAGGGGACTATATGGTGTCCCGGGACATCAGGGATGCTTACCTCCATGTCCCAATTTGCCCTTCTCGCCAAGGGTACCTCAGGTTCGTGGTACAGAACTGTCACTATCGGTTTCAGACGCTGCCGGTTGGATTGTCCACGGCACCCCGGGTCCTTACCAAGGTAATGGCCGAAATGATGATTCTTCTTCAAAGAAAATGGACGATCTCCTGATAGGGGCAAGGTCCAGAGAACAGTTGGAGGTCGGAGTAGCACTATCTCAAGTAGTTCTACGACAGCACGGGTGGATTCTAAATATTCCAAAACCGCAGCTGTTTCCGACGACACGTCTGCTGTTCCTAGGGATGATTCTGGACACAGTCCAGAAAAAGGTGTTTCTCCCGGAGAAGAAAGCCAGGGAGTTATCCGAGCTAGTCAGGAACCTCCTAAAACCAGGAAAAGTGTCAGTGCATCATTGCACAAGGGTCCTGGGAAAAATGGTGGCTTCTTACGAAGCGATTCCATTCGGTAGATTTCACGCAAGAACTTTTCAGTGGGATCTGCTGGAAAAATGGTCCGGATCGCATCTTCAGATGCATCAGCGGATAACCCTGTCTCCAAGAACAAGGGTATTTCTTCTGCGGTGGCTGCAGAGTGCTCATCTACTAAAGGGCCGCAGATTCGGCATTCAGGACTGGGTCCTGGTGACCACGGATGCCAGCCTGAGAGGCTGGGGAGCAGTCACACAGGGAAAAAATTTCCAGGGAGTGTGATCAAGTCTGGAGACTTCTCTCCACATAAATATACTGGAGCTAAGGGCAATTTACAATGTTCTAAGCTTAGCAAGACCTCTGCTTCAAGGTCAGCCGGTATTGATCCAGTGGGACAACATCACGGCAGTCGCCCACGTAAACAGACAGGGCGGCACAAGAAGCAGGAGGGCAATGGCAGAAACTGCAAGGATTCTTCGCTGGGCGAAAAATCATGTGATAGCACTGTCAGCAGTGTTCATTCCGGGAGTGGACAACTGGGAAGCAGACTTCCTCAGCAGGCACGACCTCCACCCGGGAGAGTGGGGACTTCATCGGGAAGTATTCCACATGATTGTGAACCGTTGGGAAAGACCAAAGGTGGACATGATGGCGTCCCGCCTGAACAAAAAACTGGACAGGTATTGCGCCAGGTCAAGAGACCCTCAAGCAATATCTGTGGACGTTCTGGTAACACCGTGGGTGTACCAGTCGGTGTATGTGTTCCCTCCTCTGCTTCTCATAACCAAGGTACTGAGAATTATAAGACGTAGAGGAGTAAGAACTATACTCGTGGCTCCGGATTGGCCAAGAAGGACGTGGCACCCGGAACTTCAAGAAATGCTCACAGAGGACTCATGGCCTCTGCCGCTAAGAAGGGACTTGCTTCAGCAAGTACCAGGTCTGTTCCAAGACTTACCGCGGCTGCGTTTGACGGCATGGCGGTGGAACGCCAGATCCTAAGGGAAAAAGGCATTCCGGAAGAGGTCATTCCTACCCTGGTCAAAGCCAGGAAGGAGGTGACCGCAAAACATTATCACCACATGTGGCGAAAATATGTTGCGTGGTGTGAGGCCAGGAAGGCCCCACGAAGAAATTTCAACTCGGTCGATTCCTGCATTTCCTGCAAACAGGAGTGTCTATGGGCCTCAAATTGGGGTCCATTAAGGTTCAAATTTCGGCCCTGTCAATTTTCTTCCAGAAAGAATTGGCTTCAGTTCCTGAAGTCCAGAAGTTTGTCAAGGGAGTATTGCATATACAACCCCCTTTTTGTGCCTCCAGTGGCACTGTGGGATCTCAACGTAGTTCTGGGATTCCTCAAATCACATTTTAAACCGCTCAAATCTGTGGATTTGAAATATCTCACATGAAAAGTGACCATGCTGTTGGCCCTGGCCTCGGCCAGGCGAGTGTCAGAATTGGCGGCTTTGTCTCACAAAAGCCATATCTGATTGTCCACTCGGACAGGGCAGAGCTGCGGACTCGTCCCCAGTTTCTTCCTAAGGTGGTGTCAGCGTTTCACCTGAACCAGCTTATTGTGGTACCTGCGGCTACTAGGGACTTGGAGGACTCCAAGTTGCTAGATGTTGTCAGGGCCCTGAAAATATAGGTTTCCAGGACGGCTGGAGTCAGGAAAACTGACTCGCTGTTATCCTGTATGCACCCAACAAACTGGGTGCTCTTGCTTCTAAGCAGACGATTGCTCGTTGGATTTGTAGCACATTTCAACTTGCACATTCTGTGGCAGGCCTGCCACAGCCTAAATCTGTCAAGGCCCATTCCACAAGGAAGGTGGGCTCATCCTGGGCGGCTGCCCGAGGGGTCTCGGCATTACAACTCTGCCGAGCAGCTACGTGGTCGGGGGAGAACACGTTTGTAAAATTCTACAAATTTGATACCCTGGCTAAAGAGGACCTGGAGTTCTCTCATTCGGTGCTGCAGAGTCATCCGCACTCTCCCGCCCGTTTGGGAGCTTTGGTATAATCCCCATGGTCCTGACGGAGTCCCCAGCATCCACTAGGACGTCAGAGAAAATAAGATTTTACTTACCGATAAATCTATTTCTCGTAGTCCGTAGTGGATGCTGGGCGCCCATCCCAAGTGCGGA